>NC_064772.1:428253-728253 GCF_011397635.1 Epinephelus fuscoguttatus | reverse complement strand
TTCTCACTGAAGGCATCAAAACTATGAATGAACACATGTGGAGTTATGTACTTAAATAACTGAAAACATGTTTTATATTCTAGTTTCTTCAAAATAGCCACCCTTTGCTCTGATTACTGCTTTGCACACTCTTGGCATTCTCTCCATGAGCTTCAAGAGGTAGTCACCTGAAATGGTTTCCAACAGTCTTGAAGGAGTTCCCAGAGGTGTTTCGCACTTGTTGGCCCCTTTGCCTTCACTCTGCGGTCCAACTCACCCCAAACCATCTCCATTGGGTTCAGGTCCGGTGACTGTGGAGGCCAGGTCATCTGCCGCAGCACTCCATCACTCTCCTTCTTGGTCAAATAGCCCTTACACAGCCTGGAGGTGTGTTTGGGGTCATTGTCCTGTTGAAAAATAAATGATCGTCCAACTAAACGCAAACCGGATGGGATGGCATGTCGCTGCAGGATGCTGTGGTAGCCATGCTGGTTCAGTGTGCCTTCAATTTTGAATAAATCCCCAACAGTGTCACCAGCAAACACCCCACACCATCACACCTCCTCCTCCATGCTTCACAGTGGGAACCAGGCATGTGGAATCCATCCGTTCACCTTTTCTGCGTCTCACAAAGACACGGCGGTTGGAACCAAAGATCTCAAATTTGGACTCATCAGACCAAAGCACAGATTTCCACTGGTCTAATGTCCATTCCTTGTGTTTCTTGGCCCAAACAAATCTCTTCTGCTTGTTGCCTCTCCTTAGCAGTGGTTTCCTAGCAGCTATTTGACCATGAAGGCCTGATTCGCGCAGTCTCCTCTTAACAGTTGTTCTAGAGATGGGTCTGCTGCTAGAACTCTGTGTGGCATTCATCTGGTCTCTGATCTGAGCTGCTGTTAACTTGCGATTTCTGAGGCTGGTGACTCGGATGAACTTATCCTCAGAAGCAGAGGTGACTCTTGGTCTTCCTTTCCTGGGTCGGTCCTCATGTGTGCAAGTTTTGTTGTAGCGCTTGATGGTTTTTGCGACTCCACTTGGGGACACATTTAAAGTTTTTGCAATTTTCCGGACTGACTGACCTTCATTTCTTAAAGTAATGATGGCCACTCGTTTTTCTTTAGTTAGCTGATTGGTTCTTGCCATAATATGAATTTTAACAGTTGTCCAATAGGGCTGTCGGCTGTGTATTAACCTGACTTCTGCACAACACAACTGATGGTCCCAACCCCATTGATAAAGCAAGAAATTCCACTAATTAACCCTGATAAGGCACACCTGTGAAGTGGAAACCATTTCAGGTGACTACCTCTTGAAGCTCATGGAGAGAATGCCAAGAGTGTGCAAAGCAGTAATCAGAGCGAAGGGTGGCTATTTTGAAGAAACTAGAATATAAAACATGTTTTCAGTTATTTCACCTTTTTTTGTTAAGTACATAACTCCACATGTGTTCATTCATAGTTTTGATGCCTTCAGTGAGAATCTACAATGTAAATAGTCATGAAAATAAAGAAAACGCATTGAATGAGAAGGTGTGTCCAAACTTTTGGCCTGTACTGTACATCTACATATACACATACATACATATATACCAGGGCCACATAATTAATCGTATTGCAATCACCGGAATGCTTAATTATTTGTTGCAGGAGAAATGTGTCAAAATACCATTTTGAATTAAATATTAGATTAAATATTGTCATGCTGCAGAGATGTTGTGGGTTATATATTATATTCTGCAGACTTAAGAAGATGTCTCTGTTTTGTACAGATCCCCGCAATAGTCGCACCTTAGTCATTTTGATATGTTTTTCAAAGATAATGAAAATAATGATGTAAAAGTTGCCATTCGCCTTAATATTGCAGATCATATCACTATCGCAATATCAAAGTAATAGCAATTATATATTTTTTTCAAAATAGTGCAGCCCCAATATATATACATGCATACACACATCTTTTGTTCTTTTTTTTTTTATTTTTTATTTTTTATAATACAATTAAGCCATGATTCTACTTTGATTTGTGGTTTTTGGGGTACTTATCTCATTTAGAAGAGCCATGGGGTGGTGGTAGAGTGCCGGAACAGCTGCCCATCTATGTGTAATTTATCGACCACAAGAGAGGTCCTTTTCCCCCTCTGCCTGTGCTCTTTTAGGATGGGATATAACACTTTCCGCCTCTCGTTGATTTCCCTGGGGAATTGATCATATGGTATATATGATATGGTCAATGAAAGGAGACTGGTTACTACTTTGTATCAAAAAGAGTTCTCTGTCACTTGTATCACTACTTACTCTCCTCGTAGTGATATTGTTAAATCTACATTCATGAAACACTGGCATATATTAAAATCAGACCCGGAGCTCAGTTTCATTTTTAAAGATCCACCTTTATTTGTGTACAAAAGAGGACAAATCTTAAAAGTTTGGTTTGGTTCTTGCTAATTTTTCTAACAAGATTAAACATAATCAGCCACAACAAACTCGTTTAAGTCCTCTTCCGAATGGGAATTAGACATGTGGAAATTGTGCACAGTGCAACAACACTTTTAAGTCAACATACTTTGGTCATCCTCTTACCGGAAAAAAGTTTCCTATTAAGAGTATCATCACATGCGCGTCCACTCATGTTGTGTACATGATTCACTGTCCGTGTGGCCTCGCCTACATAGGTAAGACCACCAGGAAACTTAAACAGAGAATCAGTGAACACAAGAGTGCGATACGTCGCAAGGATGAAGATTATCCAGTGGCAGTTCATTTTAATGAGATGCGACATGACGTGGCCTCCCTCCGCTTTTGTGGGATCGAACAGGTTTCGCTGCCACCTAGGGGTGGAGACCATGACTTGCTCCTAAAAAGAAGGGAGGCTCCAATCTTTTCGTAGCTACTAACAAAATCTACTCCTGCTCCTGACCACTTGTAGTGCTTGTGTAAATTTAGTAAGGCACATAAATATTGCTTGTCACTTTTGGAAATTACAATTTTAATTCGTACTACGCTCTGTTATGTACACAATACACAGATGCCTTTGAAACACGTAATCTAAACATGACAAGAATATTAAAAATATAACACATTTAGTTAAATTAGCAATTAGCAGGTTTAAGATCCAGATTAGGTTCATGATTGTGAATTATCTATGTAAATCAACTCAATAGATTACACGTTCTTTCTACATGTTGAATGATGATAATAAAACTATCTGTAAGGACAGCCGGATCACAGCCTCTTCGGCCTTGGTACCTGGGTTCAGCAGGGGCAGAAGGAGCAGCAGGTGGTGGAGCCACGAAGACACGTGCCAGCTCAAAGAATTATCTGAGACAACACAGGGTTTTTTTGTTTGTTTTTTGTGGCTTTTTGATCATTTGAATGAATAAATCTGATTTGAAAAATGTTTAATTTACGTTGTATAAAACAGAGCTTTAGGCTATTAAGATTCAAATAATTTGAAGAGGATGCATACAAAACTGCTATAGGCTATATGTTACCCGTATCATTTGTTAAAATAAATGTTAAAGAGCTCTACATTCCGACAGCCATCACTGATTTAGAGTTTATCCATTACGCACAAAACATCTCTTGTTTCCCTTTCCCACTTCATTCAAAACCCCACAAATGAATCTTCTGTTTGTTTGGTGACCGTTGTATTTTTTTGTGTGTGCTTATTCGTTTCTTTGCCTCCAGTTTCATATCAAACCATTTGCGTTTCACCTCTGACATGGTTCTTTGTACTACAGAGACAACATTAACAGCATCTGTCACCTCCCTCCAGGCCTTCGCTTTGCCTGTCCCTGTCACACCACTACTAACTGAAGAAAATAAAATGTTTTTTCTTAAGTCCACTTCACCCAAAATTATTTCGTTCTCCGCTTCGGAAAAATTCTTTTTTTCCCCCTCTCTTTCTTTCTTTGCGCCATGACTGACAGGTAGCCTGGATGCACCTACACTTCCTTATATGGTGGTCATTGGCTATTCATGGGCAGGGATTTATGCTAATGGATGGATTCATGGATTGGCATTCATGATCATACACACGTGTTTATGATCGAATCTGAGTTTCCTGCGGCGTTCCTGAATCCAGAGTAGGTTTTTAGTAGCGTAGGCTTTTATGTGTAAATCTACACACAGATTTACTAACTTTTCATGAATGAACCCAATGTCTCCAAAAGGACTGAATGATGAGTTATTGTTGAATGTAATGTTGTAGATTTATTGCTTATCTGCTGTCTTACCTGGTTGTTGTATTGGTCTACTGCAGGGAGAGTCAGCCATTTGGAGCATTTTTTTTGCTGTTTTTCCTCCTGCCCCGGTTGGTGCATTCTGGGGCTGTTGGAAATGCTGAAAACATTCTCTCCTTTCTTCAGCCTTGATACATTTTTTTTTCCACTTATAAGTATGTGGATATTTGGTATTTGTTCTATTGCCAACAGTCTTTAGAAAATCTAAAATATTTTTGTACTTTAAACTATTATAATATATATATATATATATATATATATATATATATGTATATATATGTATATATATATAAACTTTGAAAATTGGCACTAATGCCCTTATTTGTATATTTCTATTTTTTGTCATTTGACACTATGTTTTTTTAAAAATGCTTTCATATAATGTAATGATTGCTATTGTTCTCTGACAGGTGATGCTCATCAGAAATGTTGAGCCCTCCAGTCCTCTGATTGGTTAATTGCATCCACTTTGGATATATGTGTGTATATATATATATATATATATATATATATATATATATATATATATATATATATATATATATATATATATATATATATATATATATATATATATTTATATATACATATATATATAAATATATATGAAATGTTGTGATGCTGCCTGAAATGCCTGATGAAGGTCACACTGACTGAAACGTTGCTTAAATAAAATGAAAACAAGAGAGTGAGACAGTGTGCGGGAGCCTTTTTGATTTTTATAATAATTATATGCTAAAATCATAATGATATCCTCTTCAGTTCTACACAAGCAGCAGCCTCTGTAGCTGAAAAAATGAAGCCAACACGGAAGTGCCAAGAACTGCAGTTTTTTTAGTTTTTTGGGCTAAGGAGAGCCCTGCACAAAATGCGATGCCCAATATCTATTTCACTAACGCCAGATCGCTCTGCAACAAGATGGATGAGCTGGAGATGATCATCGCGGCACAAAAGTTGGTTCTGGACTGCTCCCTGATGGTAATAACTGAGACCTGGCTCCACAGTGGGATGAGGCTATCATGCTAGTGGGCCGCACAACGCATTGAGCAGACAGGAACAGAGACTCCGGTAAGAGCAGAGGAGGGGGGCTGTGTCCAATAACCAGTGGTGTACGAATACAACCATCACTAACACACACTGCTCACCAGACCTGGCGAATATTACAGTGAGATGCTGGCCCTTCTACCTGCCCCGGGAATTTACAGTTGTTGTTATGACTACATATATCCCACCTAGTGCCAACACCAAGCTCGCCCTGGACACTCTGCTGTCTGTCATTAGCAAATCAGAGACTGCCTATCCAGATGGGATTTTCATCATGACTGGAGACTTTAATCAAGCCAAATTGAAATCTGTCCTCCTAAATTCCACCAGCATGTGACATGTCCCATGAGAGGTCTAAACACATTGGATCATCTTTACAGCAACATTAAGGTAGGATACAGTCTCCACACTCCCCCACTTAGGCCTGTCTGATCATCTTTCCCTTTTTCTCACACCGGCAGACAGACCTCTCATCCACAAAACTCCATCCACACAAGCCCTGTGTGAGACTGATTAAGACATGGCCTGAGGGAGCTTTCAGCCAACTCCAAGACTGTTTTGAGCGCACACACTGGGATTTATTTGCTATTTACATCCACTGTCCTATTTTGCATCAAGAGCTGTACTGACTGTGTCACTGTGGACAAGCGCATCAGGTGCTTCCCTAACAGCAAACCATGGATGACTAGGGACATCAAACATCTGCTGCAGGAAAGAAATACAGCCTTCAGGTCTGGCAACAGGGACCTATGCAGTGCTGCCAGGTCCAACCTGAAGAGAGGCATCAAGGCAGCCAAGGAGAACTTCAGGCAGAGAATAGAAGGGCATTACAACAAGGAAGACCCACGGAAGACATGGCAAGGTATTGTAGAAGCGAAAATCGGTGCCTGGAAGTGGGCCAGATGGCACCCGACCTCGTCTCCTACTTCTCCTTGCAGATCGTCCTTTGATGTTGATTTAGTACCTTAGGTTCAGCTGGCAAACACTTAGGGAAACACTGGAGTCGAGTAGAATCAGGTGCAATCGAGTTTAATGTGTTCACAAGCAACAACACATACAACTCATTGAGTCAGGCTCCGGAGCATGACTGACATTTCGCTCTCTGCGTTCTCTCTTTTATGCTGGTGAAGATTCGAGAGAATCTCCACCCTTTTCCTTTAATCCTGCCCACTTAAACCCAAACCTATTGGTGGCAGATCCTTTTCTTTTTAGCCTTTTCCCATCTGGTCCAAATCTATTGGTAGCAGGCCCCTTGGGCCGTTGTCCAAACATGACCTAGGCCTGGAAGTCCCCAAACTCTCCCACCATTAGATTCGAGTTTAGTTTAACTTTATTTTTTAAAAATATATAAAACCTGGGGACTTTCCCCTGTGCTTTCAAATAATGTGGGCTTAGAATGTGTGTCATGCAATCCAAATATTAAAGAGTGTGTGTTATTATTAAACAATACATGGTGTGGTGTATGTGTGCTCTTCAATGTGAATGCATAACCTTGTGTTGTGAATACATAAACTTGTGTAACATTGTTTTATCACACATAGATGCATAACAAACAGTTTTATAGGAACTGGTAATATAAAACATGGTTATATGAACTTCACTCTTAATCAACTTATGCAGTTTAACACTTTTATCTGATTAGAGATTAAATCTTACACTACAGTATTCAGCACCTCACTAAATACAAATACGGCAAAGACAAATCCACCACCAGTGACTCTCAAGCAGAGGAACTGAATCACTTCATTGCACACTTTGAGATGACTGATATAGCCACCGGAAACCTGCTGCCTCCAGCCTCAGACAGCCTGGTGCTTACTGTGAGCACAGAGGACGTCAGGAAGGTGCTGCGAGGTGTTAACCCCAGGAAAGCTGCTGGTCCTGATGGCATCCCGGGGTGGACATTTAGAGGCTGCACCGACCAGCTGGCAGAGGTATTCAGCAAAATCTTTAACCTCTCCCTGTCTACATGCACTGTCCCCAAATGCTTAAAATCTGCCACTATAGTCCCTGTCCCCAAGAAAATATCCATCAACAGCCTCAATGACTTCAAACCAGTAGCACTCGCCCCCGCTGTGATGAAGTGCCTCAAGAGGCTGATTCTGAAGCACATCAAGGCACTCCACCCACCCTGGTCTAGCACCAGTTTGCCTATAGGGCAAATAGGTCAACAGAGTACACCATAAACACAGCCCTGCATACTGCACTGTCTCATCTGGAACACCCAGGAACATCTGTGAGGCTGCTGTTTTTGGACTTAAACTCTGCATTTAATACAATCATCCCCAGCAGAATGGAGACCAAGCTGCTGGACCTGGGTGTGAACCAGCACACATGCAAGTGGATTACAGACTTTTTAACCAACTGGTCACAGATGGTCAGGCTGGGGACCCACCACTCTTCCTCCCTGACACTCAACACTGGGGCCCCACAGGGTTGTGTGCTGAGTCCTCTTCTGTTTGCCCTCTACACACATGTACACCAACACACAGCACCAACACAAACACCATTATTAAGTTTGCAGATGACACCACTGTGGTCAGACTGATACAGAATGGAGACGAGTCTGCCTATAGGGATGAAGTCTGTAGACTGACTGAATGGTGCTCCACAAATAATCTGACACTATACACCTCCAAAACAACACTGTTTCAGGAAGCAGAAGGGGGTCCTGCTCTATTATACATCAAATTGTGGAGAGAGTGCCTTTCTTTAAATTCTTGGGGACACACATCTTCCAGGACCTCACACGGACTCACAACACCACTGAACTTGTAAAGATGGCACAGCAGCGGCTGTACTTTTTGAGGACACTGAAAAAATCTGCCATCAGGGAGTACTGTTGCTGTGAGAGGGGGTTACTTAGCCCACAGCATTTAGGTGGATGGAGGGCGTCAAGTGATCATCTTTTCTCCACCATCCGTCCTCACTTATCTATTCCGAATGACATTCTGATGCCATTTCTGTAGATCATGGTGTGGTGGATCAGTGAGCCAGTGTCTCGCTCACTCCTGGCATACAGTTTGATGTCATCCATGTAGAAGAGGTGACTGATGGTTGATATACTTTGGAACAGGTATCTGTAGCCACACGTTGTGATGAATTGGCTGAGGGGGTTCAGGCCTATGCAGAACAGTGGCGAGGACAGCGCATCACCTTGGTATATGCTGTACTTGATGGTAATTTGTCCACAACCCCATTGATTTCTTGATGATTAGTGTCCCGTTGATGTAGATAAGATAAGAGATAAGATAAAACCTTATTAATCCCACACTTGGGAAATTCACGTCACAGCAGCTCAAAGCACAGACAGAAAAAGGAGTGTGACAATGTCACTTTAATAAAAGAAAATTAAAGATTAAAAAATAGAAAATAGACAGTATATATATATATATATATATATATATATATACATATAGGTAAAAAAATAAATATAAAAAAAGTGAGGCACTAAATTGAATTACTGTACGCACAAGACTATTTACAATATATACACAGTATAATATAGATGTGGGATATTGCACGGAGTATGTAAATTGCACAGGGTCTTAGCAGCAATGATTTAAACAGTGTTATGCAGCAGACATGACAGTGCTACATTACATCAGATGTTGCTGTTATAGAGTCTGACAGATGATGGGATAAATGACCTGTGGTAGCGCTCCGTCTTGCACTGTGGGTGCAGCAGTCTGCTGCTGAATGAGCTGCTCAGTGCACGGACTTGTAGGACTTGTCTCATGTAGGGGGTGAGAGGTGTTGTCCATGATGGATATCAGCTTGGCTAACATCCTCCTCTCACCCACCTCCTCGATGGTCTTCAGGGGACAGTCCAGGACCAATCCAGCCCTCCTGACCAGCTTGTTCAGTCTTTTACTGTCCCTCTCCGTGCTTCCATAGCTCCAGCAGACCACTGCATAGAGGATGGCAGATGCTACCACAGTGTCATAAAAAGTCCGTAGCAGTGCCCTGCACACTCCAAAGGACCTCAGCCTCCTCAGCAGGTGGAGACGACTTTGGCCCTTCTTATGCAGGATATTGGTGTTTGAAGACCAGTCCAGTTTATTGTTGAGGTGAACACCCACGTATTTGTACTCCTCCATGACCTCAATGTCCAAACCCTCGATGTTCACTGGAGTAGTCTGGGGTGCTTTCCTGCGGAAGTCAGTAACTAACTCCTTTGTCTTGCTGGCGTTGATGTGAAGACGGTTGACCTCACACCAATTGACAAAGTCCGTGATGACCCCCCTGTACTCCAGATCATTCCCCTCTGACACATGCCCAACAATGGCTGTATCATCAGAGAACTTCTGGAGGTGGCAGCTGTCCGTGTTGTATCTGAAGTCTGATGTGTACAGGGTGAAGAAGAAGGGGGCGAGGACTCTCCCCTGTGGAGCCCCTGTGCTGCAGGCTACCACATTGGACACACAGTCATAAACCTCACATATTGTGGTCTGCTGGGGAGGGTGGCGCAGCCAGGTGGTGGTCCACTCCAGCTCCTTCCAGCTTCCCCCTGAGATGGCTGTATTGTATTGAAAGCACTGGAAAAATCAAAAACATGACTCTCACAGCACTTCCAGTGTTCTCCAGGTGAGACAGTGATCGGTAGAGCAGGTAGATGACTGCATCATCCAGCCCAATGCCTATCTGAAATGCGAACTGCAGGGGGTCCAGTTCTGTTCTAACCAGGGGTCAGAGGTAGTTCAGTATAATCCTCTCCATGGTCTTCATCAGGTGGGAGGTCAGGGCCACAGGTCTGAAGTGGTTGGGCTCCCTGGGGTGTGCAGTCTTTGGTAGAGGAACCACGCAGGGAGTCTTCAACAGGACAGGAACCTTCTCCAGACTGAGGCTGAGGTTGAAGATGTGCAGAACCACCTGACAGAGCTGAACTGCACAGTCCCTCAGCAGTCTGGAGCTGATGCCATCCAGAACAGTAGCCTTTCTCGCTTTGATCTTCATGAGCCCCCTCCTCACCTGGTCAGCTGTTATGGAGAGGCTGCAGTGGGGGGCGGGGGGTGACTCCAGCTGAGGAAGATGGGGGGGGGGGAGGAGGTGTGAAGTGGAGGGGGGTAAAGAGGTGAGGGGAGGGTGCAGCTGATGTCCCTGATGTCCTGAGGGAGGGGGAGGAGGTGTGCTAGAGAGAGTGAGAGGGCCCTGGGTAGGGATGGGTACCGAACTCCGGTATTGAACGAGCCCCGGGGCTACATTCTCCAAGACCGCATTATTGATAAGCTCTGACCTTAACAGTTCTGCTATTGGTCGCGTTTTTTTTTTTTTTTTTTTACAAGATAAACGTTATCTTGCACATATATCTCACCAACTCCGTCCATTATCCGTCATTGTGTCATAATTTTCGCTATTCTCCCTGAAGACGAGAGAAGGGGACGGGGCTGTTGTTCCAGTGACACACACGCACACACACACACACACACAAGACAGCGCACACACCAACTCAAGCTCATAGCATACCTTTAGATAGATAACGGTGGCGTAGAGAGCCAAACGGTCAAAAGTGTGGCTTTACATTATAAGAGGTGATACAGACACAGCGCGTGGTGGCAATGCAAGTAATTTGTCAAAACACCTTGCGAAAGTGCATCATGTTCAGATGTACAGGGTTTCACTGCCCTAGCACATTTACGTCCAGTCCAGGTTTGTAACATTATGCTAGCAGCCAACATGTGGAGTTAATAACCATTAGCTAATTTGCGACCCTATTTACCAAATAGGGTTTCCGGCACAAGATAACGGCTTATCGGCGACGGAGAAGCCTGGCTCCAGGTCCAATATTTTCCTCTTTGTTGATGTCATGACTGCCCAGTAGTATCTGAACAGCTGAGCCGTGGCAGCACACAGGTATGTGGCGTGTCAGAGGAGAAACGAGCCGTTCACATTACTCTTTGTGGCAGGGAACGGTCCACAAACCTCACCGCACTTTAGGGACTGTTCTTTACTTGTCAGGGGAGGAGGGTGGCTGGTTGATTTTTATTTCATTTTTTTATTTTGTTTTGATCCCCCCTATGTTAATCACTTATTGATGCTGTTTTTGAAGTATGAATAAGTCAATAAGTAATTTATTCCATTGAGATATCATTGATGTATTATAGAAAAGTGATTTATCTTTTTAGAAATGACAAAAGGCACATCTGCCTAATTTTTGCTGTGGTATTGTAATACTACTCAGAACCATGATACTTTCACTGGTATCGTACCGTGGGTCCCAATTTTTGTACTGTGACAACACTATTATTTTACCTATTTTACATTTCAAGTTGTAAAAAGTAAAATGTTTTGTTAAAAAACTATTTTGTTGCATAATGAGAATTGAGAAAATAAAGCAATTTATGATCTTAATTTGTTTTTTTCTTCCTCAAAAAGTATCGATAAGAGTACCGTTAAAATACCGGATTGATAAGCAGTATCGATAATCAATCAATCAATCAATTTTATTTATAAAGCCCAATATCACAAATCACAATTTGCCTCACAGGGCTTTACAGCATACGACATCCCTCTGTCCTTTGGACCCTCACAGCGGATAAGGAAAAACTCCCCCCAAAAAAACCTTTAACAGGGACAAAAAACGGTAGAAACCTCAGGAAGAGCAACTGAGGAGGGATCCCTCTTCCAGGACGGACAGACGTGCAATAGATGTCGTACAGAACAGATCAGCATAATAAATTAACAGTAATCGGTATGACACAATGACGGTAACGACAGTAGCTTACAACAACATTAATGAAAGTAATAATATTATAGTTATAGTTCTGGCTACTGTGGTACAATATGTTGAAAGTATATATTAATATCTGGCAGTATACATGTGTGACAATAATCATGTGTATAATAACAGTAGAAGTATGACTAATGACTAATGATGGCAGCAGCAGGAGGCATCTGGCAGGACCACGGCAGCAGCACAACCACACACGTCACGCTATCCAGGCACCGCTGCAATATGAGTTAATCTGAGAGACAGTGGAGCACAAAGACTCCGGAGAAGAAGCTGAGTTAGTGACATCCAGAATGGCCAAGTTAGCAAAATGCAGTGATAGGATACGAGAGAGAGAGAGAGAGAGAGAGAGAGAGAGAGAAGGAGAGAAGGAGAGAAGGAGAGCAGGTGCCCGGTGTATTATAGGGGAGTCCTCCGGCAGACTAGGCCTAAGTCAGCCTAACTAGGGGCTGGTACAGGGCAAGCCTGAGCCGGCCCTAACTATAAGCTTTATCAAAGAGGAAAGTCTTAAGTCTAGTCTTAAATGTGGAGACAGTGTCTGCCTCCCGAACCATAACAGTAAGAGTAGTAGTACCATTAAAATCTTAACAATACCCATCTCTAGCCCTGGGTCTGTGCTCTGGTGGGTGGGGGAGGGAGATAGAGCAGAATCAAACCTGTTGAAAAACAGATTCAGTTCATTCGTCCACCCCGGTCTCCGGACTCTGGGCCCCTTCCGCTGTTGTTGTTGTGGTCAGAGATTGTATTCAGGCCTCTCCAAACCTCTCTTACGTTGCTGTGTTGAAGGTGCCCCCCCCAGCTTCCTCCTGTAGCTGTCCTTGCCCCTCCTTAATTGTCTTTTAAGGTCCCTCTGGACCGTCCTTAGCTCTTCTTTGTCCCCTGGTCTAAAAATCCTCTTCTTCTCGTTCAGAAGCACTTTCAGATCAGGGGTAACCCACGGCTTGTTGTTGGAGAAGCACCGTACCTTCCTGGTTGGTACGGTGTTCTCCACGCAGAACTTTATGTAGTCTGTGATGCAGTCAGTCAAACTGTCAATGTCCTCCCCATCTGGACTTCACAGCACTCCTCAGTCAGTTGTTCCAAAACAGTCCCTCAGTGCCATCCTGGTCTCCTCAGACCATTTTCTCACATACCCAATGGTGGGTTGTTGTCTGCTTACCACAGGTATGTAAGCAGGGGACAGATGAACCAGGTTGTGGTCTGAGCGGCCCAGTGGGCAGGGGGGATGAGTTGTATGCATTCTTGATGTTTGCATACAGTAATTTGTATGTATGTTGTACATTTCCAAGCATTCCAATATCAATACATATATATGTATTTGGGACTGAGTCATAGTGTTTCTTGTAGTCAATCCAGGTGGTGCACAGCTTGGTCTCCCTGGTCTTGCAGTCTTGGGTGACTGTTCTATTGACCAGTAGCTGGATGGGACCTTTTGGGGATCCATCTAGACTTGGACGTTGAAAACGAACCCCGTTTTTTGTGTGGGGGGTTCCCGGTCTAGACCGATTCATGTCTCCATAAACGTTCAAATCAAACATGTAATGTACTCACCTCATAGGCACAGATGTTAGGAAGGTGTACGCAGTGTTATTGTTCAATAAACATGCATTTTATCTCGGATCTTTTTAAATTTTCTTCACCCCTTCTTTGTCTTGCAATGAATAAGTGCACCGGCTTTCTACTGCGCCACAGGGCCACTATAGCGGTTGGGAGGTGTATTGCACATTGGTAGTAAGAGGCTCTAGCCTTGGACCTTACTACCAGTGTGCAATACACCTCCCAACCGCTATTGTGGCGCTGTGGTGCAGTAGAAAGCCAGGGAACTCATTCATTGCAGGACGAAGAAGGGATGAAGAAAATTTCAAGACATCTGAGATAAAATGCATGTTTATTGAACAATAACGGATATACAAACACACGGCAACCCCATGTACACCTTCCTAACATCTGTGCCTATGAGGTGAGTACATTACATGTTTGATTTGAACGTTTATGGAGATGTGAATCGGTCTAGACCGGGAACCCCCACGCGAAAAACGGGGTTCGTTTTCAAGACAACCATCACATATCTACCCTCTTTATCCTCAATTGTTTTTTCCCGACTAAAATAAACTGATTTATTTAGCAGGATGGCGACTCCTCTTTTCTTCCCGTTTTTAAAGGAGGAGCTATGTATCTGATCCACCCATTCTGTCCTTAATTTTAAATGCTCTTTTTCTGACAAATGAGTCTCCTGTATCATTGCTATAGAGCAGTGCAGTTTTTTAAGTTGGTTGAATATTTTTTTTCTCTTAATTGGACTACTTATACCCTTTACATTATAACTTATATAATTTAAACTATCCATGTATTATTAATTTGTGCTTGTTGGTATGCTCTTCTCTCAGCATTTAACAAATACACATAAAATCGAGAACAACTGAAATGATGCATAATGACAATGACCCAAATCCAATCTCAAGGCAGAATAGAACAAATAACATTGAAAAAACAAAATAAAGTGAACTTCCAAATACCCAACTGGATATTTCAGTGTTATTTTGTTGTTCAACTACTTCAAACCTGAACATGAACCAGTCCCTGGTGTAACTGGAGCACAGGAGGGTGACTGCTCCTCTGTTTGGAACACACACACACACACACACACACACACACACACACAGTGTTGGAGCTGCTGACATCCGGCTGGTGAAGCGGTCGTTGCTGCTTGGTATGCGGGTAATACTTGCGGCTTACTGAATTCCGTCCATTGTAGTAGAACTTGGTATTCATCCTAACGTTGATTGTTCATTCATCTCCAATGAGGAAAGCCTTGACATCCATAGCCGGAAGCACCGCTGGGTCTTTCCCTCGTCTCCCGTGGTGCTCCACCTGTAGCGTGACAGCTCGCTCTCCATCCGCTCCCTCTCATCCACCCGGACCCGAATTCCGAGCTCCTGTAGCGCCAGGAGAGCATGTGTTAGCGTCGAGTAGGTCTTTTCACCATCACCAGTGAAGATCCTTAGCTGTGCTGGGTAGATGCATTTGGCGCTGATGTTTTTTTGTTTTAACTGTTTTACTGTATCCTGCACCTGGGCTCTCTTCTTTTGCAACTCCGGGGAGTAATCAAGGTCAAAGAATATTGGCTCTGCTTTGTCGAGGATCTGCCTTTGGCTCCAGGGTTGTCTTAGAATAGCGTCCTTCACGGAGTAATCCAGAAACTTGACAATCAGTGATCTCAGAGTGGCATCGGGGTTCTTTGGCTTGGCTGGTAGGGATCGGTGGGCTCTCTCTATTTGTGAATTCACTTCAGGCATCGGTTGAAGGACTGATTGAATTAGCTCCTTCACAAAAGCCTTCGCATCCTTTCCTTCACTCCCTTCGGGCACCCAGTAAATTCTTAAATTATTCCTTCTTGACCTGTTCTTCACACCTGGCCGTCAGTTCCATCTCTCTATGTAACAGGTACTGTATTGCTCTCTGCTGTCTCATCCCGATATCCTCCGCAGCGCTAATACGTCCTTCTGCTTCTGTAGTTCTTTTTTCAAGTTTAGTCATTTCGCCTTCGAGTTCTTGCATGTAAGATTCAAGTTTTGTCTGCGATAATCTGGTCTGCGTGTGTCTGTCTAGATTTTCTTTCCTTAACTTCTCCAGTTCAGCTAATATTTTGGACACAGGGTCACATGTGCTAGCATCCACCGCACCACTCGGAGTCTATATTAAAGTTAGCTGATTCAAATTTTTGTTTTTGTCCTTCGTGTGCTCCTGTTTTGAGCCTTTGCCTTTCAAAGAAGTTGCCATGCCGAGTTTGTGCAAGTTTGCCGATTTTTAAGTATTTTTGTTAGGAAATTAACAGTTGAACCGACGGAGCTCCGTTTTAAGCTGCTGCCTCCAACATGGCGTCACCGGAAGTCCAGTTTGGAGTGATTTTCAATATGATAAATGCTTAAGACTAAGAGTAAGTGTACAGTATGTTTTTTATTTTTAATCTTAGCGATAAAATTGAGGTACAGTGTGACAAAAATTTGTGTGGCCCCCGGCAACAATCAGGGTTTCTCATGTGACCCCCTAGGAATAATAACTGCCCACCCCTGCTTTAGCCGGTTAGTGTGGATCATGTCAGGGTCCGGTGGCTGTCCAGCTTGTCATACCTGATACTCTTTCTTGGATGTCTGCTGTTGTAATGTTAAGTGGCTCTTGTTCTGGGAGATTGCCGTGGTCTGCTCTTAGATCCACTAGTCACTGAGCATTGGTGTTATGTGATGCCTCCTTCCCCCATATGCTCCTCCAGTATTTTTCAGTTTGAGCCCTGGGTGGATCTGTTCTCGTGTTGTTACTCTGCCACTGAGAGTACACTTTGGATGGTGTGGTGGAGAACATCCTTTCTGTTCTCCTGGCTTCTGCTTCTCCTGTCTATCTCGTCAGGTAGGTAGCCAGAGCTGTGAGCCTTTGCTTGGCAGTCTCCAGTGCCTTATGCCCTCTATACACTGTGCGATTTTAGCAATCTTATAAGACTATTGCCTGACACACTGTGAGACGTGGATCTAATAAACTTTGATACGACAAGTTTGATGTGTGCAGATTGTACAATGGCTGTTTACTACTGAATGGCAGGTTACAACTTATGTAATGTAATATGCAACGTCATCAGCGTGCACCGCATCAGTGTACGTCATCCATCGATGCCACCATAGGTAGCTTGCTCACCTGGAAGTTGCAATTCCTCCGCAATTTCCTTCCATGCAGCATCTTTTTTCTTGCGGTCATGATAGCAGCTGGAGGAAACATCAAATAAACAAGGCTTCTGCTGTCACAGCTTCTGACGCCATCAGAATTTTATCTCAGGTTATCTTTGGTTGCAAGACGTTGACAACGGCCATCCTTGAACCTGTCTCACAGTGTGACGTAAGACCACCATTTCAGAGCCACGACCAAAGATATCGCCACGTTTCTCCCACGATGGTCATCTTTTGTCTGGGACAGCCGAAAATTGCACAGTGTATACCAGCCATTATAGACAGTTTGTTGTACTTATGTATAAATACACACAAATGTGTGTTTATAATGATAATTAAATGAGATGAAAGAAAAGAAAAGGGGTATAACTATACATTTTTATTAGATAAAAAAGGACAGCTTGTGAGAATATAAATTCTTAGTGGCTTAAAATGAGAAAGTGGGAGAACAGGGAAAAGAAAGAGAGAAAGGACACACATAGCATCGCTGGATGTCATATATAAGTTTTAATATTCAGCCAGTGTAATTGTCCTTTTAACGGACAAAAATCTTTGAGCAAAGGTATAAAAAACATGTCTGTCACCACTCTGAAATTCCAGGACAGTTTCAAAATCTGCAGCTTCTTCTGCTGGTGTCACAGCCTGAATATGATTGCCCGAAGATACTGTATGTAGCATTTTCCTTAATTAGCCCAACATGGTGTGCTCTTTCAATGTCCCCTTCCTTAAGCCCTAGGCTCCATTTTTCTTCAAAGATTTAAACTAAAAAGGTTATAATTAATAATAATAACAATAATTACAATAATTTGTATATTCTTTTTTTCCTGCACATTTAGGAGTCTCAAATTGTTTTGATGGTGCAGGTTATCAAGCTGATCAATGTATGTGTGTGCTGTAATTTCTTGTCAACTCAGTGCTTCATTTTCCTGAGAGTCTAACTTAACTCCCTGGTTGTGCATTTTGTCCATCAGGGTCTAGATTCTTGTATGAAGAGCATCCACTCTCTGAACTACAGAATGCAACAATATATTAGTTGAGGAGTTTTGATTCTATTTCATTAAATCTGGCATTGTAGCTGGATCCTTTGCCTGAGGCTTGCATTTTTGTTTGTTGCCTCGTATTCATCAACCACACAGTGAACACATAACATAGCCTAACCACAAAAGAAAATCATTTTTCTCAAGGTTTTCTGAAAATAGCCAGACAATAAAAATACTGTAAATATTATTCAGAATCAAAGTGGACAAATTAAATTGGTCTCAATACCAAATAATGACCTAACCACTTGTTGTGTATATTGCCCTAAAATATACAATCACAACCACATACCAAATTATGTATCAAAACATAGGTATATTTCCTTTGATATAGCTCAATTACTTTGACAGTTGGCTGCTGCTGGATGATGCTGCTAAGGGATGCACACTTAATTAATTTATCTCTTTTCTCTTGTTGTCCTGAAAGCTCCTCTTTCCTCTGTCACAATCCTGAGCCGTGCAGAGAAAATGGTCATCCGTGGTCTTTCTGGTGACCGCTGTCGCAAAGATTCTGTTGGCTCTGGCCTTTGCTGTCCCCTTACTGCTGTGTTAGAGTAACTACTTGTAATTGACAAAAGTAATCGAGTTAATTCAGTAAAAGAAACATTAAAACAGATCCACTTACTGCACTGGGTGTGCACTGGGTTGCTAAAGACCAGCCACTCCAGTAGCCTCTCCATTGGGTTGCTAGGTTAGGCACAAGTGTTTTCCCCTTGGTCAAATAAATAGTTGGTTTCTCATTTCTCACCACCTCTCAGTCACCAGCACTGTCTTATGGCTAGGCAAGGATATAGCCTCTAGCCAGCAGCTTCACAAAGTCTTAATTTGTCAAATCAGTGGGCTAAACTTCAATGACTAACTTCCACCAGCATGCACCTGTCCATTTTAGCTCACAGCATCATTGCCTGACATCAATCAATCAATCAATCAATCACTTTATTTATAGAGCACTTTTCATACATAAAATGTATCACAAAGTGCTGTACATTACAGAACACAAGCAGGAAAGGATCAGGGGGTACAAAATAAAATACAAAATGAAATACAAAACCCCACTCACCCACCCTCCCAGCCCACATTTAACACAGACTTTGGGAACTATTAAAAGACCACTACCTGAGGACCTGAGGGCTCTACTGGGCTCATATGGTAAAAGCAAATCAGATAAATAAGAAGGACCAAGACCATTAAGAGATTTATAAACTAATAAAAGAACCTTAAAATCTATTCTAAAAGATACAGGTAGCCAATGCAGAGATTTTAAAATTGGTGTAATGTGAACTCTCCTTCTGGTCTTCATCAGCATGCGTGCAGCAGAATTTTGCAGCAGCTGAAGCTGTGAGATATTCTTTTTAGGAAGACCAGAGAGGAGGGCATTACAATAATCAATTCTGCAGGTAATAAAAGCATGGATAAGAGTCTCTGCATTAGCTTGAGAGAGAAACTGGTGCACTCTGGAGATGTTCTTAAGATGATAAAAAGCCTTTTTGGTAACATCTCGTATGTGTGATTCAAAACTGAGATTAAAATCAAATGTAACACCCAGATTTTTAACTTGTTTGCAGGGATTAAAAGACAGTGCCTGGAGTTTGTTCTCCAGTTTCTCTCTCTCTGGACCTGTACCGATGACTAAGACCTGAGTTTTGTCCTGGTTGAGCTGCAAGAAGTTGTCTGCCACCCAGGACTGGACGTCTAAAATGCAGTTAAAATGGGCATCACTGGGCCTGGTGTCATCAGGAGACCCGGCCATGTAACGCTGTGTGTCATCAGCATAGCTGTGAAAGTTAATGCTGTGTCTCCTGATGACATCTCCTAACGGTAACATATAGAGATTAAAAAGTGTAGGACCTAAAATTGAGCCCTGGGGAACGCCACATTCCATTTCATAGGTTATTGATGAGCGTTCCCCAGTGCTCACATAAAATTTCCTACCATTCAGATATGTTTTAAACCAGTTAAAAACAGTACCAGAGATGCCAATGTAGTTTTGGAGTCTGTTTAAAAGAATTGTGTGATCCACTGTGTCAAAAGCTGCACTCAGGTCCAACAGGACTAAAACAGAGATTAATCTTTTATCCATGTTGGACCTGAGGTCACTAACAATTTTGACCAGTGCTGTCTCTGTACTGTGATTTTTTCTAAAACCTGACTGAAATACATCACCAATATTTTTAGAAATCATAAAATCATTTAACTGGTTAAAAACAATCTTTTCTAAAATTTTGCTTAAAAATGGCAGGTTGGAAACAGGTCTGTAATTATCAGGTACCGCTGTATCCAAATTGTTTCTCTTCAGAAGGGGTCCGACACAGGCTGTCTTAAAGGCAGTGGGAAAGACCCCTGTCTGAAGAGAATAATTAACAATATTAATAACATCATCCTTAAAAACACTAAAAGAGGTCTTAAAAAGGGATGTGGGGATAGGGTCTAAAATACAAGTCACTGGTCTAAGATGGGAGACAACCTCTTCAAGCTCTGCAGCATCAACCAGGACAAACCTCTCAAGTGTCTCCCCATTTATAAGCACAGGCTCAGAGGAACTAAAATTATCAGGCTTACGGTTTAAAAAGTTTGACCTGATAAAATCAATTTTATTTCTGAAGTGGACAGCAAGGTTTTCACATGATAAATCTGAATTAAAAGGTTGCTTAAAAACAGGGTTTGTTAATTGGTCAATGGTTGAGAAAAGGATTTTGGGGTTATTGTAATTGTCAGCAATTAATTTTGAAAAGTGCTCCTGTCTTGCTTCTTTTACTGCTCTGTTGTAGGTGGTAATATGTTTCCGAAATATCTGATAATGTACTTGTAATTGGTTTTTCCTCCATCTTCTCTCTGCAATTCTGCATTCTCTCTTTAATCTGAGAACCTTGTTTGTTCTCCATGGTGGTTTTATGTTTGGTTTAGTCTTTTTCACCTTTAATGGTGCAACAAAATCTATTGCTGACTTAAGTTTCTGGTTAAAATGATCAACAATGAAATCACAAGAAGAGGGTAAAACAGCCTTTGGAGCATCAGTTAAAATCTCACTAAAATTAGCAGCCACTTCAGAAGTAAGATAGCGTTTCCTGACAGTACGCTCCGGGATGTCCTGCTGGATAAAATCCATTACATTAAAAAACACACAGTGATGGTCGGACAAGCCCACATCCACAACAGAGGACACAGTGGCTGATAACCCAAAGGTTATTAAAAGATCTAATATATGTCCTCTGTTGTGGGTGGACCTTGATACATGCTGGTTAAAATTCATAAAATTAATAAGATTTAAAAATTCAGAGCTTAAAGAATCAGACGGATTGTCAACATGAATATTAAAATCCCCTACAATAATGATTTTGTTGTACTTCGAATGAATGATTGATAACAATTCTGAAAATTCACTGATAAAAGCAGAGCATTTTTTGGGTGGCCTGTAAACAGTTATACAAAATATAGGGGGACTGCTAAAAACAAAGGAATGATACTCAAAAGAAATAAAATCACCAAATAAAACCTTTTTAAAACCATGTGAACTTAAAAGAATTGTTGCAGTCCCCCCACCCCGTCTACCATTTCTAAAAGAATGTAAATAATTAAAACCAGGCGGGGATGCTTCATTAAGTGCTGCAGGTCCATCTGAGCCAAGCCATGTCTCAGTTAAAAACATAAAATCAATACTGTTATCTAAAATCAGGTCATTAATTTAAAAAGTCTTATTTAAAAGAGAGCGTACATTTAAAAGTGCCATGTTGAGTTTTCTCTCTGGTGTTTGTGGGGGATGAGCGGGGGGATGGTGTATTTTTAGGGACCCCGGCCTGAAAGGGCGAGGACCCTCTTGTTCTTGTAGTGTTTATTATTATTATTATTATTATTATTATTATTATTATTGTTTCTTTCTTTCTTTCAGCGTACGCGACTTTCAACTGGAATTTGACCCCCTAAACATGCTCGAAAACTCACCAAAATTGGCATGCCTGTCAGGACTGGCGAAAAATTTTATAAACTGATGAAATTAATCTGAAAAGTGCCAAAATGGGCTCTCTAGCGCCACCTAGAAACACAAAAATGGCCGCTGCAGCCAGTAGGAACGTCGTAGGAAGATCAAACTAAAACAGCCTCGTTCGTCTCATCAAGACCTACAAATCACGCGCTCGCACCCATGACCTAACTCCAACAGGAAGTGAGATATTTCCCTTTCAAAATAAGAGTTTTCCTCAAAAAAAAAAAATTCCTTTAAAAATCAACTAGTCCGACACCGTTTATCGTATCGGCTTCAAACTCGCACACATTAATCTTCAACGTGTCCTTATCAATTATTGTGCGTAACTTTGTCAATCCTCGACTGGTTTGGATGTTATGACGCGTTTCAGGTGATGTGCGCCAAAACCTCCTGAGGATTTGTTGTGCCACCTAGACACACTAAAATGCCCGGTGCGACGGGTAGGAACCACATAGAAAGACCAAACCAAAACTGTCTCGTTCGTCTCATAAAGACCTACAAATGTCGCGCTGCAACCCCTGACCTAACTCCAACAGGAAGTGAGCTGTCGGTCTTTGAATGTAAGATGGCGTTTTTGACAAATTCTGTCGATCAAAAATTATTTGCTCCTACACCGTTTATCATAACTGCTTCAAACTTGCACAAATTACAGCTCTACCCCTGCTGAACATTACTTGTGAAGGACTTTGTCATAACTTGAACGGTTTGGATTTTAGAAGCGTTAGAAAGTGCAGGACACAACTCCTCATGATGATCTCTGGAAGAAAAGATGAGGGCCAACACACTGTAAACTTGTGATTAAGGTGACATTTTTCAGTCCATAGACATACAAGCTTTATATGTTTGCGTTCAGAACAAATTTATCTATCTGGTGATGTTTTCAGATTGAAGATGGGACCCACGGTTTGGCATCTGGAAGCATTTGTTTGAGAAAGTTTCAAGCCATTCTGCTCTGTGTCTGAGCTGCATGCAGTCCTTAATTAGCATAACAAAGGCTTCACTCTGACAGTCTGTGTGTCAGAGTGAAGTGTGTATGTGTGTGGTCACACACACATGAGGTTTTAAATTACTTTAAAAATGACCTTAAAAGTATTTCCATGTATTTTATCAATTTTATATCTCTGAACCCAAGAGACTGACCTGGAGGGTTGCAGTAAATCACCTCATTTCAAGTACAAGTCAGTAACAGTGTTACAAAGATCAGGAAAGAATATACATCTTTGAGGAAATGTAACATTCAACAACACAGTAGTCTCATCAAACACCTTTCTTTTGATGTAACTGACAGAAAAATTAAATGCTGTGTTTTTGATGCATACAACATTATGTATACTTCGTGCAATCTGTAACTTTGTCTGCCACAAACAGGAAGTATGTGAACATGTGAGATATGTCAATATGTCAGCAAACTCTCTCTCTCTCCCTGTCCCCATCTCTCTCTCTCTCTCTCTCTCTCTGTCCTGTTACTGCATGTCAGTATCTCGGTCTCTTCTTCAGAGCCTTTGTGCTCCACTGTCTTGCAGGTTAACTTCTATCACAAACTGTCAAAGTTTCATTAGGTCACATGTCTTATGTCTACAAATTGCAAATATATCACACCACCTTCATAAGAACCCTTTACAGTTTTTAAAATTGAGTTTGACTTATGATTCTGGCTATTGTGGTACAACATGTGGGAAGTATATATTAATATCTGATGGTATACATATGTGACAATAATCATATGTGTGTAATAACAGGAGAAGTATGGCACACACAGACAGAAACGGACACACACACACACACACACACACACACACACACACACACACCAGTCCCTAGCCTCCCTCTCTCTCTCTCTCCCCCCTCTGTCCTCTTTCTCCCTTCTCTCCCTCTCTGCATGTTGAGAACTCGGCCGTCTATGTCTGTCTGTCTGTGTTTCTCATACTTCTACTGTTATTATACACATATGATTAGTGTCACATATGTATACAATCAGATATTAATTCAACATATTGTACTATAGTTGCCAGAATTATAATTATAATATTATTACTTTTATTAATGTTGTTGTAAGCTACATTATGTGCAATAAACATTTGGGAGCTGCTATGACAGATTGCCAGTCTGATCCTTGTGCACAGTGTTATTAAATCAAATAAATATAAAACGACAGAGGTTTGATTTGAGCTGAGGATGAATTTGTGCAGTGTAATATTTGAACGTTAAGACAAAAAGTGATGCTCAAAGAAATGACTGATCTGCAAAAATTCAGTAACTTAAGACAGTCCTGAGTAACAAAGAAATGTGCAGCAGGTTAACTTCTATCACAGCGGTGCCTGCCTGGTGACATGTGAGGTTGTGTTGCTGCTGTAGTGTGAAATGCCTGCTGATTTTGTTATCATTACTTATTAGTCAAACTGAGCTTGAAGTCACCTAATGACATGGTCATTAATTAGCATAACAATGGCTTCACTCTGACAGACACAAGCCTGTGTGTGTGTTTGTGTGTGTGATGTTATTTGAATGTAAGGTGACGTTTTTCACAAATTCTGTCGAACAAAAGTTATTTGCTCCTACACCGTTTATCATAACTGCTTCAAACTTGCACAAATTACAGCTCTACCCCTGCTGAACATTACTTGTGAAGGACTTTGTCATAACTTGAACGGTTTGGATTTTAGAAGCGTTAGAAGGTGCAGGACACAACTCCTCATGATGATCTCTGGAAGAAAAGATGAGGGCCAACACATTGTAAACTTGTGATTAAGGTGACATTTTTCAGTCCATAGACATACAAGCTTTATATGTTTGCGTTCAGAACAAATTTATCTATCTGGTGATGCTTTCAGATTGAAGATGGGACCCACAGTTTGGAATCTGGAAGGATTTGTTTGAGAAAGTTTCAAGCCATTCTGCTCTGTGTCTGAGATGCAGCTCTCATCAATTAGCATAACAAAGGCTTCACTCTGACACACTGTCACTGTAACATTTACCAAACTCATTCCTAAAACTTTGTCATACATATGTGACAATAATCATATGTGTATAATAACAGTAGAATTATGGCACACACAGACAGACACGGACACACAGAGACACACAGACAGACAGACAGACACACTCCACTCCCTTTTATTATACACATATGATTAGTGTCACATATGTATACAATCAGATATTAATTCAACATATTGTACACACACTCCACTCCCTGCCCCCTCCCCCCCTCTCTTTCTCTGTCTCTCTCTCTCCCCCCTCTGTCCTCTTTCTCCCTTTTCTCCCTTTCTGCATGTCTAACTCGGTCATCTATATCTGTGTGTGTTATACTTCTACTGTTATTATACACATATGATTATTGTCACATATGTATACTATTAGATATTAATTCAACATATTGTACCACAATTGCTAGAATTATAATTTTAATATTATTGCTTTCATTAATGTTGTTGTAAGCTACTGTCATGATCATCTTTCCTGCATCTCTCTCTGTCTCCCCTTCTGTCTCATGGGGTCCTGAGGATAGAGGGATGTTGTATGCTGTAAAGCCCTGTGAGGCAAATTGTGATTTGTGATATTGATTGATTGATTGATCGATATTTGTTTCTTGACTCAACAGCATTCAGTGACAGTATTTCAGTTACAGATGTAGTAAATTTAAAGACTCTGCAATGTTGCACCATTGCTCACTCAGAAATATTAACAAATAATTTGCAATATTAGGCTATAGGAATTATGTTCCATCAGTGTGACTAATAACATCATTGATAGAGATTATTAGTCACTGATAGTACGTCTTTGAAGCGTCATAAAGATTTTTAAAATGTAAACAATAAGACCTACATATTATGAGCATTAAACATTTCAGAGCTGATCTGACAGACTGACAGTCTGGTCCTTGTGCACAGTGTTATTAAAACAAATAAATATAAAAATGACAGAGGTTTGATTTGATCATCACACATGTCAAAGTTTCATTAGGTCACATGGCTTATGTCTATAACTTTCAAAATATACGCTCACACCACCTTCATAAGCACCCTTTACAGTTTTTAAAATTGAGTTTGACTTATGATCCTGGCTATTGTGGTACAACATGTGGGAAGTATATATTAATATCTGATAGTATACATATGTGACAATAATGATATGTGTGTAATAACAGGAGAAGTACAAGGACACACACAGACACACAGAGACACACACACACACACACATACACACACTCCACTCCCTAGCCCCCCGCCCTCTCTATCTCTCTCTCTCTCTCTATTCCCTAAGCTTTATTGGCATGACTGTAGATTAACAATATTGCCAAAGACATTAAAATTTACAAATAAAGTACAATAATAAAAGTAAGTCAGAAAACTATAAAAAAAGATTAAATATATGATATATAATACAAAATACACCAATCTACAATACAATACACCAATATATAATATAGAAAAAAAATGAATAAAGAAAAATGTAGATTGTGAGTTACAAGGACTGTAAATATAGACAGGTGTGTCGGGTGTTGTGATGGTTGTCCCTCAGGCTGTGGCATAACCTGACATATGTTGCTGCTGCTAAGCTGCTCTCTCTCTCTCTCTCTCTCTCCTCCCTCTGTCCTCTTTCTCTCGTCTCTCCCTCTCTGCATGTTGAGAACTCGGCCGTCTATGTCTGTCTGTCTGTGTGTGTCATACTTCTAGTGTTATTATACACATATGATTAGTGTCACATATGTATACAATCAGATTTTAATTCAACATTTGTAGGTCTTAGTATATATTTGTGTCTGTTTGCTGCACTTAGATCCTCAAAGCAGCCAGTACATATCACTCAAGCTTTCACTAGGTCACATGATTTCAAATGAATATGGATGTGTAGTTTGTGTGTAGATCATCACACATGTCAAAGTTTCATTCGGTCACATGGCTTGTGTCTACAAGTTTCAAATTATAAGCTCACACCACCTTCATAAGAACCTTGCATTTTTAACCCTGCGGGCCCCCTTATAAAAAATCACACCTGTCCCCTTCGGAACGGTGTGAACAACAGAAAAATATTAAATATTAACATATTTCTCTACATTTTTTTGCTTAAATCTTTTAAGCAACTTGTTCTCAGATTATGCATATCTAATATTCATTCCTTTTGAGGATTTTCACAATATATTTGCCATTTTATTTACATGAAGTCACTGTTACTTTAATGAAAAAACATGAATTAAGATTAACTATATAATAAATGTTGGATGGATTTTTTTATTTTATTTATCACAGTCTGTGATATGTGAATGATAAATAACAACACCAATTTTGATGCATTATCATTTTTGTGGGCAGTTTCTATTTTTCAAATAAAATAGACCTTGTTCCCTTCAGGACTTTTTGTCTTTGTTGAAAAACAACCATAAAAATATTAATTTTTTTTTTCTTTTTTTTATCTCATTGTCAGATTATACATAAAAAATATTGATTGTGTGTGTTTGTTTGAGAGAGAAAGACAGTGAGATATATTATATATATATATATATATATATATATGTAGAGAGAGAGAGAGAGAGAGAGAGACATGGAGAAAAAAAATAATGTAACCTTAAAGCAACCTGCAGTTCATAATTTGCAAATTTTAGCGACACAATTACACTCACACACACACAGACACACACACACTCCACTCCCTGTCCCCCCTCTCTCTCTCTCTCTCTCTCTTTCTCCCCCCTCTCTCCTCTCTCTCCCTTCTCTCCCTCTCTGCTTGTCACTAACTGCCGTACTGCATGTCAGTAACTCGGCCTCTTCTCCAGAGCCTTTGTGTTCCACTGTCTTGCAGGATAACTTCTATCACAGCGGTGCCTGGATAGTGTGGTGTGTGTGGTTGTGTTGCTGCTGTGGTGTCAAATGCGTCCTGCTGATTCTGTTATCATTAGTCATTAGTCAAACTGAACTTGAAGTGCCTGTGCTGTCACCTAAGTACGTGGTCATTAATTAGCATAACAATGGCTTCACTCTGACAGACACAGGCCTGTGTGTGTTTGTGTGTGTGTGTTGTTTGATCATCGCACATGTCAAAGTTTCATTAGGTCACATGGCTTAGGTCTGCAACTTGAGCTGGGGGACGACGGCGGGGGGCCGAGGTCCCTCCCAACGCTGCTTGCAGCTTTAATTATATGTTTGAGGTTGTAATGATTGGGTCCGGAGTATGGTTTTATGGTGTGAGATCTGGTGTTGGTGATTACGGTGATAGGGAGTCCATGGGTGGAGGAGGATGGTGCTGTGGGTGCTGTGGGTGATGTGGGTGGCTGAGGGGCAGAGTCTACAGAAAGATTGTTTGGTATGGTATTTAAAGTGATTTCCTGGTGTTGGGATCAACAGTGTGGGACGGGTCCTGGCTCCTCATAATCAGTTACTGGTGAGTATGAGGAACCAATAATGGTGGTGCTAGGACCGGGGGGACATCAATAGTAGATGGACTGATTGGAGGGGGTTGACGGTGGTGATGTTGATTGTTTACTGTGGTGAGATACACGTGGGTGGTGGACGCTGTGGAAAATGTTTCCTGTGAGCATTTTTGCCCCTAGCCAGTTAGGATGGACTCCATCGCCCCTGAAAAGTTCTCTCCTGCTCCAGAACAGGTTAAAATTGTCAATATAGTTGACACCATGAGCAGTGCAGGCTGACAACAACCAGGTATGCAGCGCCAGCAGCCGGCTGAAGCACCCACAGCCGCGGCCACAGGAGGGGATGGGGCCGGATATGTGGACGTGATTTACTGCTCTCTGGAGTGTAGTGATTAGGTGGACAAAATCGTTTTTGAGGAGCTCAGACTGCTGGATGTCATTTGTACCTGCGTGGATTATTACTGTTGTGATTCCTGGACTGCTTGTGATGAGCTCCGCGGCTTTGGTGGTGATGTCACAGACTGTGGCTCTGGGAAAACAGCACGTTAATGCTGAGCGGGATCGGACGTTCCGGATGATGGAGTCCCCTATCACCAGAGTTGTCGGCTGCAGACGCTGTGGCTCACCTGGCGGCGCGGGGCTCCTTCCCCTGGATGAGCTGGGCCGTAGCGGTGCGCGGTGTCCAGCTGCTCCTGAACGGCGGGCAGAGGCTCCGGCTGGACCCGACGGGAGGCGCCTCGGTGGTGCACGGACTGGGCTGGCGGGAGGCTCAAGGCCGTTGGGTGGGTTCTTGTTCAGCTTTCCCAGCACCTCGAACCTGTTTCCCAGCTGAATGGTCTCTGAGGGAGGAGTAGAGCAAGATGGAGGGGACTGGGAGTTGTTACGGCCGGACTTCTTACCCCAAATGACAGTCCAGGGCTCCGCGGAGGCTGGTGTGGAGCAGTTCCGAACTTTCGGCTTCGCACCGAGCCGAGGCCAGTCCTGGTCATACTCCTGGATGGACCCCACGATGGGCTGCACCGTGTCGGAGAGGTGAGCGGGTCCAGGCCAGGGCAGAGTGGTGTTATTGTCGGCTAGGCAGGAAGCCTCCGCGGCCAACGAGTCCAGTAGGCGTTCAGAGTCCTGGATCTGGTAAAGGGTTGAGATCTGACCCTCCAGTTCAGTTATTTTCTGGGATAACTGAAGGCATCCAGCACAGTCCGGTGGAGAGGTAAGAGGAGGCTTATTTTGTGGGAATTGTTACCGGTTGTCAAGGTAAACAATCAATCTGTCCCTCTGCAAGAGGTCCGCTCCGTGTGTAGGGTCAGATAACTTTAAATCGCGGCATAGATAAAGTGTCACATTTAGTGTCAGAACAGGACACACTATAAGACACTTAGAAAATAACAAAGACCAGAGGATGCTCACTTCAAAACTATTAAAAAGAGCTCAGATTCCGGCACGATCTGTCGTCAGCTTAAACGGCGTGTGACGGCGTCACAGGAAGTATCTGCTTCCGGCTTCAGCAACCCTCTGTAACTCACAACTCATAATTTAAAAGCAATTCATAATTTGAAAGCCCCTGATTTAAACATTAAACGCTGAGAATGCAACAGGAATAGCTTAAATAGAGTAAATGGGTTATGTAGGATGTAGGGTATGGTCACACATGCACAAAACTAACATTGGCAAATATACATCTCCTGTCACCTTCTACTTAATGCAAGCAAAGGGATTAATAAAACATCTGCTTCAAGTGGCAAAGCAAATTTGTTTCTTTGCATGGTAAACGCACCATTAACATCATATTTCGCAATATTTATTTGCAAGCTTGCTAACATTATCTAGCCAGCTAGCTTTCTGTGTCCCTCACACCTGGCACTGCCCACAATCAATACAAATATCGCCTCGGCTGGTGATGGTAACTTGCCTGCATTCACTCATGTGTGACCTTGTCCTTCTACAGAGTTAAATTTGTCACATGGCATTATTAGTGTAGCTGGTGCTGTGTGTCTGACCTGGTTCTTTGCTGTATGATCACATTAGTTGTTACTGTGTACCATCATGAGTCTTCCTGTCTTCGACCAGTCCACGCTAGGCTACATCGCTCTGCTCATTGCTACTTTCCACGGCCTGCTGTTTGGATGGAAGCGAGCCTTTGAGGAGGAAGCCTACCGTTTCTACCTGCCCCCCAGCTTTGTGGTGGCCCTGGCCCTGCCGGTGTGTGTTATCCTGGGGAAGGTGCTGATGCTGCTTCCTTGTGTGGCCAGCAAGCTCCACAGAGTCCGCCGGGGCCTGGACAGCAATCACCACCGGTGCCAGCGCCTGGAGCCAGTGGGCTCAGCTGCCCACGTTTCACCTGAGAGAATTACCATCATGTGATTGCTGCAGCACAGAGCTGTTTGCTCACTCATTGTTTTGATTTACCAGTACTGCCATAATTAGTTGTTTTATTGAAGGAAATGAACAGTATTTATTCATGATTCTCAATTGGGGGGGGGGGGGGGGGGGAATTGTTAATATGTTATAGTAGACAGTTTTTGCTGATGTGAATTGTGTAGTGATTAGCTGCTACTATTCACTTAAACTCCTGACCTTGTGTTGTTATTGCTGGTGTGTTACAGTTTGTCAATCTAAACTGTAAAATGGAATATTCTTCACTTGATTGTATCTGTATTTCACAAATTCTTGTTTTAGACATTACACTGGGCTACAGAGTTTTTGTCATGACTGAACTCTAATTTTATTTGTTCTACTCGGCAGGGGAAAACAGATGCATACAATACATTCTCACTCTGACCTCGTCACATATCAGCGTTTGGTCATGGACTTTCCACGTCGACATAACACATGCAAGGTACCCTGGGTGCATTGGTTGTTGACGTTCTGGGACACCGCGTAAACTTTAGCCTGTTACATGCATTGTCTGTTTTAAAAATACACTTCAGTTTTCACAAGATTTCTTTTCAGTATTGTTTGTATTCTCACAGTTCACAACAAAATAACTCAATTTGGAAATGGGTAAGTCACATAGGAGAAATTATATCAAGTTAGATCAGATTGGGGCACATTACTAGTTTCTGTTACATCCTTTAGTGTTTGAAATTGTTCCTATTTTAGTTAAATTGAGCCTCATGCAAGAGGCAATATAAACAAATTTTCTCTTATTTTTGTTTGTATTTACTGTTTGTCCTTATTTGTTAGTACCCATTAATTTCAGGGATTCATCAATGTTTTATTATTTTGGCTCTTCTCTTTGGTATGAGAACATTTTACAAGTGGTCGTGAGTACTCTGACCAAGACAAGAGAAAAAAAAATCTATTTTTCACAGTGCACAAATTGTCCAATGCAAGAAAAAAAATGTTTCAAATTTAAGGAACAGAAAAAAATGAATGAAAATCATATAATCAAATTTAGATTATTATGTTTTAGGGTAATTATAATGATTAGATTATCAATAAATTCATGGGCCAAATAAAAATTACTATAATTGGTTCACTGATCCCAGTGACTGCATTCTCAGTTACTCCCTCTGCTGTCCGGTGCTGGAATGTGACTAAGTACATATACTCAAGTACTATACTTGAATACAATTTTCTACTTCTACTCCACTATTATTTGATAACTTAAGTTGCTAGTTACTTTACAAATTAGGTTTTTGCACACAAACCATACACAAGTGCAGCTTAAACTATTACTCAATTGGTTAGAAAACTTATTGGCAACTAATTTGATTCATTCATTCATTCATTTATTCATCTTCTAACCGCTTCATCCTCTTGAGGGTCGCGGGTGGGCTGAAGCCAGGTCCATGTCATTGGTTCGACAGCCCATTGGTTCGACATCCCATTAGTCCGACTGTCTGCGGTGCTGAACGGCTCGCGGCGGGCGTATGCTGCACCGCGACCGGCTTGAGGCGGAGCAGGCTCGCGGCTTATGTGTTTGTCACTTTCTTTTTCATTTTAACCCACACCATGATCTTTTCCTGACCCTAACCAAGTGGTTTTTGTGCCTAAACCTAACCAGACCTTAACCACAGGGCATCATGATTATTTCAGAACGGACTTAGGAACAATGAGTTTAATATGGTCGGAACAATGGGATGGCGAACCAATGGGCTGTCGAACCAATGGGCAGTTCCCCTGGAGCCTATCCCAGCTGATATCGGGCGAGAGGCAGGGTACACCCTGGACAGGTCGCCAGACTATCGCAGGGCTGACACATAGAGACAGACAACCACTCACGCTCACATTTACACCTACGGACAATTTAGAGTTTTCAATTAACCTAATCCCCAATCTGCATGTCTTTGGACTGTGGGAGGAAGCTGGAGTGCCCGGAGAGAACCCACGCTGACACAGGGAGAACATGCAAACTCCGCACAGAAGGGCTCCCACACCCAGGATCAAACCGGGAACCCTTTTGCTGTGAGGCGACAGTGCCAACCACCACACCACCGTGCCGCCCCAACTAATTTGATAATTGTTTAAATTATTTTTCCATGAAAAAACATTTCATGGCTCCAGTTTCTCAAATATGAGGACTTGCTGCTTTTCCTTTTACTAAGTTTATTTTTGATTGATTAAATGGATTCAAAAGTTTCTGCATGAATATTGTTACTTTTGATACTTTTGATTGTACTTACATACCTTTATTATTCATTTTTATTATTAATATTTTCAATGCAAGACTTTTACCAGTAACAGAATATTTTTACTGTGTGGGTATTAGTACTGTTACTTAAAGGTCCAGTGTGTGGGATTTAGGGAGATGTATTGGCAGAAATGTAATGTAATATAATAAATATGTTTACTTTAGTGCAGGGATGTCAAACTCATTTCAGTTCGGGGGCCACATACAGCCCACTTAGATGCTAAGAGGGCCTGACCAGTAAAACCACCGCATAATAACCTTATAAATAACACCTCCAAATTGTTTCTTTTCTTTTAGTGTAAAGAATTACAAACACAATATTGAACAATCCATTTACAAAACAGATGATAAGCAGCCTGAGATGTCTTCACAAAAATAACTGCAGTTTCAACAATGTGTCTTATTATTTCCACATTCCGTCAATCTATTGTTCACTTTTAGTTTACATGTGCATTACAATTTACAGATCACAGTGGATCTAAAAAGGCACAAAACATTAGTGCAAAAACATTCTGAAAAATTCACAATTACTGAAAATGGCATTTACAAAACAGATAATGAACAGCCTGAAATTTCTTAAGAAAAATAGTGCAATTTTAACATGTCTCAGTTTTTCTACATCTAGTCGGTCTACTGCTCACAGTCATTAAATGTGCATTTTTACATACATTTGTGCAGTTATGCTGGCTTCACCACACCAAACTAAGTGGAAGCTGTTGAAGAAGCAGGTTGAGTTATCTCCTGCCTTACAGATCAAAAGCTTTGGCAGTACCTTAGCAATAGATTCTTTGACCTAAACCTGCAAATTGACAACATTTTGCACAGTGTTCCATATCTTTAAATATAACAACAATAAGTATTCACTGTATTTTGGTCAGGCTGGAAAAGCCTCTGAAGCAGAATTTTACATGAAGTAGGTTACTCACTACTTAACTTGCTCTTGAGATCTGGCATCTCTTAGCCTTCACAAGTGCATCAATGTTAGGTGTCAAATCCTGAGCTGTTACCATTTTCAGAATTTCATAAGTGCGTGTGTGTGTGAGTCTGGAATGCAGTTTTGTTTTATTGATGCTCATCACAGAAAAAAGTTGTTCTCAAAGGTAAGTGATCCCAAACATTCACAAAGCCTTTGCAGCCAGGGCTGTCAATTTTGGGTACCCTGGTAAAAGATATTGATAAAAAAGTGTCCAAGCCCACCGAGGCAAATCTGTTTTTCAAATCTGAGTCACGCTGCAAGTCAGTTACCTCAAGTTGGATATCTATGGGGTCAGATCAGTCTTATAATGAATGAATTCACGCAGGGTTTTTCACAAATGCACATGCTCTGGTTCACAGTTGTATTTTGGACTCACTAATGCACACGATCTGTTTCACAAATGCACATGCTCTGGTTCACAAATATCATTTTTATGCAAACTTGTAATATAAATTCGGAAATGCGCACGCTCTGCTTCACAAATATTATTTTTATGCAAACTTGTAATATAAATTCACAGATCATGCAAATCGCTGAATGTGCATTTACGAACTGCTTCTCATTTGTGAACCTCTACATTTGTGAGAGAAATCTGTGTGGTGAATTCTGAGACTCCCCTGACGTCACAGGTCAACGAATGTCACCATTGGCTGATAAATCTGTCAATCAAATTTATGATTCTGATTGACAGATTCATCAGTTAATCAGGTGTGTTCGCTTTCAGCCAGTCGTATGGCTCCTTAACATGTTACTTGGCTAAGCAGAACGCTTCAACTCATAATTCAATAACATTGCATGATATACAACGAGGGGATAATAAGATAAATGTGTTACTTACAGGTTGAGACTGATCCATGTCTCTTCCACCGTTTCAGTCTAGCGCGTCTTGTTTGAACACTGCAAACAGTAGCTCAGTAGCTCTGTGATTGGTTTAAAAGTGTGGAGAAAATGTAAGGAGCCATACGACTGGCTGAAAGCGAACACGCCTGATTAACTGATGAATCTGTCAATCAGAATCATAAATTTGATTGACAGATTTATCAGCCAATGGTGACATTCGTTGACCTGCGACGTCAGGGGAGTCTCAAAATTCACCACACAGATTTCTCTCACAAATGTAGAAGTTCACAAATGAGAAGCAGTTCGTAAATGCACGTTCAGCGATTTGCATGATCTGTGAATTTATATTACAAGTTTGCATAAAAATAATATTTGTGAAGCAGAGCGTGCGCATTTCCGAATTTATATTACAAGTTTGCATAAAAATGATATTTGTGAACCAGAGCATGTGCATTTGTGAAACAGATCGTGTGCATTAGTGAGTCCAAAATACAACTGTGAACCAGAGCATGTGCATTTGTGAAAAACCCTGCGTGAATTCATTCATTATGAGACTGATCTGACCCCATAGATATCCTGCAGCTCTGGCACTGGTTTTCCTTTTTGCTCCATAAATTGTCCAATTTCCTCTTGTAATTAAAAAATGTATGAGCACAGCTCCTCACTTTAACCACTGTACTTTGGTGTAGTACGGCGGGCCATGGGTAATGTGTTTATCATTAAGAAGGCTGTCAAACTGACAATGGTTCAGTCCTCTGGCTCGGATGAAATTAACAGTTCAGACAAACCACTTCCATGACGTGATCAGTTCATAACGACTTGCAATACAATGCATCTTTGTGCAAAATACAGTGAAAAGTCCAAAAACTGTGCTCTCCATTTGCAGCCAAATGTCAACATTTTTTCTTTTTCTCTGAATTTTGTCACAACACCTGCCTTTTTACCGATCATTGATGGCACACCGTCCGTAGCGAGGCTGGCAGCATGGGCTCAGTCAACCCCGATCCTGTCCAGCGCTCCAACCAGAGAGCTAAAAATGTAAAAAATTAATGTTAAAAAAATTTGCTGTTGTGGTGTCTGCCATCGGCACCAACTCAAGGAACTCCTTGGTGACAGTCAAATTCTCATCAACACCACAAATGAATCAACACCAGGAATAAATATGGCCAGTTGAGCAACATCAGTAATGTCCATGCACAAACCAATTGCAACTGAGAATGCAACAAATCAATCAATCAATCAATCAATCAATCAATCAATCAATTTTATTTATAAAGCCCAATATCACAAATCACAATTTGCCTCACAGGGCTTTACAGCATACAACATCCCTCTGTCCTTTGGACCCTCACAGCGGATAAAGAAAAACTCCCCCCAAAAAAAACCTTAACGGGGGAAAAAAAAAAACGGTAGAAACCTCAGGAAGAGCAAGTGAGGAGGGATCGCTCTTCCAGGACGGACAGACGTGCAATAGATGTCGTACAGAACAGATCAATATAATAAATTAACAGTAACGCGTATGACACAATGAGACAGAAAGAGACAGAGACAGAGACAGAGAGAGATGTAGGACAGACGGTAACGGTAATAGCTTACAACAACATTAATGAAAGTAATAATGTTATAATTATGATTCTGGCTATTGTGGTCCAATATGTTGAAAGTATATATTACTATCTGATAGTATATGTATGTGACAATAATCATATGTGTAACAGCAGCAGCAGGAGGCATCTGGCAGGACCACGGCAGCAGCACAACCACACACGTCTCACTATCCAGGCACTGCTGCGATATAAGTTAACCTGCGAGACAGTGGAGCACAAAGGCTCCGGAGAAGAAGCCGAGTTAGTGACATGCAGTATGGCCGAGTTAGCAAGATGCAGTAACAGGACATAAGAGAGAGAGAGAGAGAGAGAGAGAGAGAGAGAGAGAGAGAGAGAGAAGGTGCCCGGTTTATTATAGTAGGGTGACCATATTTTGATTTCCAAAAAAGAAGACACTTGGACCACCCACGAGATGAATGATACTTGCAGTTTACTCAAAGAGGCCTTATAATTTTAATATATTTAAAGTTTATATGTATGGATAGAAAATTCAGTTATATTAAAGACAAAGACAGAAATTCAGATAGGGGACACATACACACACTAGAGTGTGGCTACTCGATCCGAGCCCGGCGGTAGGCCTACCTGACGGGTCGGGCCGGTTCGGTCAAAAATGTATAAATTGTATTTGGGCTTGGGTCGGATTCGGTCAGCTTTCAGTGAAAATGTAGTGTAAAAATAAATAAAATCCTATTGTCTGTCCTGTTTATTGCTTGGGGACTGTTATTTACGTGACAACACCTGAACAGAACACACACACACATTGGCTGTTTCTTTCTACCTCTCCCCTCGAAGCCTCGGACCTTCTGTCGCCCGCCTCTGCCTTGATTAAACGCTGAAAATAAAATAAAAGAGGGAGACAAGTTTTCCTATTTTATCTTACTTTGTTATATTTCTCCCTCTTCCCTTGCCTTGGACCTCCTGCCGCCCGCTCCCGTCTCAAACACGGAGGTCTCCCTCTCTGCGGAGCACCCACAGCGCACGCCCGGCCTGTTAAATAGCCTGTAACCATAACAACTGTGTGACACAAACTCAGTGCTTTAATCATTAAATAATGTCGGGCTCAGTTCGGTTTTGGACCTAACAAAACAGAATGACTGTCGGGTTCGGACAGAAATATGCAGCCCGTGCTGCATTGTAACACACACACACACACACACACACACACACACACACACAAGGAAAACCGGACATTATCATTAATTTATAAACACCCCCCGGACGCCCCGGACAGGACGTGAAAAGTGGACATGTCCGGGCAAAAGAGGATGTTTGGTCAGCCTATATTATAGGAGGTCCCCTGGCAGACTAGGCCTAAGTCAGCCTAACTGGGGCTGGTACAAGGCAAGCCTGAGCCGGCCCTAACTATAAGCTTTATCAAAGAGGAAAGTCTTAAGTCTAGTCTTAAATGTGGAGACAGTGTCTGCCTCCTGGACCGCAACAGGAAGATGATTCCACAGGAGAGGAGCCTGATAGCTGAAAGCTCTGGCTCCTGATCTACTTTTGGAGACTTTAGGGACCACGAGTAACCCTGCATTCTCAGAGTGCAGTGTTCTGGTGGGATAATATGGCACCATGAACTTTCTAAGATATGACAGAGCCTGTCCATTTAGAGCTTTATAAGTTAACAGTAGGAATTTAAATTCAATTCTGGATTTTACAGGGAGCCAGTGCAGAGAAGCTAAAACAGGAGAAATATGATCTCGTTTCTTAGTTCCTGTTAGTACATGTGCCGCTGTATTCTGAATTAGCTGGAGAGTTTTTAAAGACTTATTAGAGCTATCTGATAATAGGGAGTTACAGTAACAATTGACTTAACTTTGTCCTTAATTTAACTGTCCAAATCTCCAGCAAGATCCGAAATCCAGTCTGTCACTGAGGTTCTTGTCAGATTGATGTTGACGAAGCCTGGCACTTGTCGGGGCACACGATTCCTGCCACCTTCAGCATGCATGTCTTCACATACTTGCCCTCGGAGTACTGCTTTGATGCCGATGCTATTTTGTTAGCAATAAGGTAGCTAGGTTTTACAGCTGCATCATGGATCTCTACAACTCTACAACTTTAAACAGACTGCTGTTTCCTCAAACCTGCCAGCAGTTCATTTATCTTCTCTGTCCTCAGTTGTCCTTGCAAGTTGTCGTATTTTTCACTATGATTAGTTTGATAGTGTAGTCGAATATTATATTCCTTCAGCACTGAAAGTACTGTGAACACACCAAGCACACTGGCTTCCCATTTAGCTCTGTGAATAAATACAAACTGGTCCATTTACGTCCACTTTTCTCCTTTTTGATGAAGACATTTTCCACCGGAGGCTTCTGCATGTAATGTTTGCTTTATCATTTGAAGAGCGATCCACTGCACTGACTCATCTGAGGGGTGAAACAGGCTGTGAATCCTCTGGGCTTGTATGGATGCGACGACCCTTGTCAACCTGGGGATGCCCAGTCTGCCACTAGACCTCCGCGAGTACAGCAACCCATCGACATGTGTCACCAAACACACCGAAGGAAGGTGTAGATCGCTGGACATGCCTATCACCAGCACATGCGCAGCTACGGAGGGGGCCCGTCGATACACCGCCACTATCAGTGTGTGTCCGGCCAATGTATGCTTTGTTTTAAGTAAACAGTTGGATTCCCCTGGTTTGCACCAGTTCTAAGTCAGCTGCTAAGTGCTGTAGCTGGGGAGATCTGCAAGAAAGGCCCAGCGTGCGTCCGTAGTCGCCGCCACCAACCGCCGTACCTGATCCCCTCTGCCGCCCCGCCTTCCGCATGGCGTCACACACCGCCCCGTGAAAACTTACGGCCGGCGCCACGCGAGGCACTGCGGACGAGGGCCCCGCGAGACGGGCCGCGCACCGCACCTCTGGCGGCGGAGAGAGGTGGGCGACGGGCCGACTGCTCCCCAGCCGTGACTCAAGCCCAGCCCCGCTTCGCACCCCAGCCTGACCGACCCAGCCCTTAGAGCCAATCCTTATCCCAAAGTTACGGATCTGATTTGTCAACTTCCCTGAACTACCTTGATCTAACATGCCAGAGGCTGTTCACCTTGGAGACCTGCTGCGGATATGGGTACGGACTGGCACGAGATTTACACCTTCTTCCCTGGATTTTCAAGGGCCAGCGAGAGCTCACTGGATGCCACTGGAACCGCGATGCTTTCCAGGGCGCGGGCTCGTCTCTCAGGGCAAACCCATTCCAGGGCGCCCTGCCCTTCACAAAGAAAAGAGAACTTTCTCCGGGGCTCCCGCCAGCTTCTCTGGGATCGTTTGCTTTACCGCACTGGACGCCTCGCAGCGCCTATCTCCACCACTCCAGATTCGGGGATATGAACCCGACTCCCTTTCAATCAGCTGGGGGCGACGTAGGCCATCGCCCCACCCACCCATCCATTTGCCCATCTCTTAGGACCGACTGATCCATGTTCAACTGCTGTTCACATGGAACCCTTCTCCATTCGGCCTTCAAATTCTCGTTTGCATATTTGCTACTTCCACCAAGCGGCTCCACCAAGCGGCATATTTGCTACTTCCGCGGTGGCTCCACCCGGGCCCTCACCCTAGGCTTCCGTGCTCACCACGGCGGCCCTCCTACTTGTCGCACCGTAGCCCTCGTGGCTCCTGTCGCCAGCGACGGCAGGGTATGGGCCCGACGCTCCAGCGCCATCCATTTTCAGGGCTAGTTGATTCGGCAGGTGAGTTGTTACACACTCCTTAGCGGATTCCAACTTCCATGGCCACCTTCCTGCTGTCTATATCAACCAAAACCTTTTCTGGGGTCTGATGAGCGTCGGCATCGGGCGCTTTAACCTGGCATTCGGTTCATCCCGCAGCGCCAGTTCTGCTTACAAAAAGTGGCCCACTAGGCGGCTCGCATTCCATGCCCGGCTCCAAGCCAGCAAGCCGGGCTTCTTACCCATTTAAAGTTTGAGAATAGGTTGAGATCATTGAGATCGCCCCAAGACCTCTAATCGTTTGCTTTACCAGATAAAACTGCGAGATTCTGAGCGCTAGCTTGAGGGAAACTTCGGAGGGAACCAGCTACTAGATGGTTTGACCGATTTGAATGTCAGGACCGCTACAGGTCTCCACCAGAGTTTCCTCTGGCTTCGCCCTGCCCAAGCATAGTTCACCATCTTTCGGGTCCTATTGCATGCGCTCACGCTCCACCTCTCCGGCGGTGCGGGCAAGATGGGCCGGCGCACCCGGGGCCCCGCGGGACCGGGATCCCTCCTCAGCCGGCGTGCGCCAGCCCTCACTTTCATTGCGCCATGGGGTTTCGACCAGACCCTCTGACTGCTTCGGACCCCGCGTGACACTCAGCTAAGAGCTTCGAGGGGGCGCTGAGAGACAGGGGTTGGGACAGATGGTAGCTTGCCTCGTGGCAGGCCGTCAGCTCGATCCCGAGATCCAACTATGAGCTTTTTAACTGCAGCAACTTTAAGATATGCTATTGGAGCTGGAATTACCGTGGCTGCTGGCACCAGACTTGCCCTCCAATTGATCCTCTTTAAAGGATTTAAAGTGTACTCATTGCAATTACAGGGCATCGAAAGAGTCCTGTATTGTTATTTTTCGTCGCTACCTCCCCGAGTCGGGAGTGGGTAATTTGCGCGCTTGCTGCCTTCCTTGGATGTGGTAGCCGTTTCTCAGACTCCCTCTCCAGAATCGAACCCTGATTCCCCGTTACCCGTGGTCACCATTGTAGGCACAGAAAGTACCATCAAAAGTTGATAGGGCAGACATTCGAATGAGACCACAAGGGCCAGCGATGGGCGCGAGATTATCTAGAGTCACCAAAGCCGCCGTGGTGCCCCAGGGGACAACCCTCATGGGTTTTGGGTCTGATAAATGCACGCATCCCCGGAGGTCAGCGCTAGTTGGCATGTATTAGCTCTAGAATTGCCACAAGTAATGCTAGAGCGATCAAAGGAACCATAAGTGATTTAATGAGCGGCTGGAGGTCGGCCGCTTGCCCCGGGCCCTTCTCCCGTCTGACAGTTTGGTAAAAATTCTCTTTTCTTTTCCCCACTCCAAGTGTGTTCGACGGGGAGAAGGTCGGGGGGGAGGTGGCTGGAAGTTGGCCGCTTCCCCCGGGCCCTTCTCCCGTCGGACACCTTGGTAAAAATTTTCGTACCCCTGGTACTCCTGCTGCCTTGGTTAAACACTGAAAATAAAATAAAAGAAGGGGACAACTTTTTCTATTTTATCTTATTTTGTTATATTTCTCCCTCTCCCCCGGCTGGCTCAAGTCAGCTTTGGTATGAAGCACTTTTACTTCTGACTGAGTTTTTGTTCTTTGTTGTAATATCACTACTTTTTCTGGGTACTTTGTCCACAACTGGACAAACATACCAAACAATAGAGACATGCAAGCATAGCAGGTCTCATCGTTATCCTCCGCCTCATTCTCTGCTGTCTCTCTCGGATCTGCCTCCTCAGCTGGGCAGCCTCTTCCTCAGCCTGCAGGTACAGCAATCCTGCTGCAATAACTGCACCAAGACGCCTTCTCCGATCCATGTCAGTTATTAGGGACCTCGGCTGAAGGGCGAGGACCTTATTGTTCTTGTAGCGTTTATTATTATTAGGGACCTCGGCTGAAGGGCGAGGACCCTATTGTTCTTGTAGTGTTTATTATTATTATTATTATTATTATTATTATTATTATTAGGGACCGAGCCCTAAGGCCAAAGGCGAGGACCCTATTGTTTTTGCTGCGTTTATTATTAGGGACCGAGCCTAGAGGCAGAGGACTGCTCAAAGAGCAGTCCTCGCCAAAGGCGAGGACCCCCCCTATACTTTTTGCTGTGTTTATTCTCACAGACCAGTCCTTGCCGAATTGTACCGGTTTATTAGGGTTCTAACCCCGAAGGGGTAGAACCCTTCTAAGATTGTACTGGTTTATTATTATTATTATTATTATTATTATTATTTTTTGTTGTCTGCTGCTTGAGCTCAAATTCCCGTGAGCTGGAATGAGCCAGAAACCTGAAACTTGGCCCAATGATTGGAAATGATGTGCATCAACTTTTATTAAAATATGAGCCCAGTCGGCCACATGGTGGCGCTGTAATTAAGGCTTAAAAATGACTTTTTTGGGAGGCCACGCCCCTCACACCATAAGTCTGATTGAGTTGAAATTTGACACACAGGTCCAGCTCAATGTTCTCTACAAAAAAGCCTCTAGGACCATTAAGCTCCGCCTGACTAGATTTTTTGCTAATTTGCATAATTTGAAAAACAGTAACATGACATAAACTTTTACAATTTTGACTCCATCAACACCAAATTTGGTACACCGCTTTGGGGGATGACACGACACATTTCTATTACAAATGAGCCAGATTGGTCAAAAAACATGGCCGCCACGGACCAATGAATCTTGGCTGTGGGCGGAGCTTAGAATTGATTGGCCATAACTCCCACACCCTTTGACCTATCATCACCAAATGTGGTGGGTGGGTCCACAATGAGACTTGAAAGCTGCCTACCAAAGCATTTTGAGCTCAGCCTATAGGGGGCGCTATAAATGCCACACATCTGTATGTCAAAGACCATTCGATGGAAGTACACCAAATTTGGTATGCATGCTCTAGGAGTGGCTATTAACTACTATCTTGAGTGCCATGTTGCTAGGTGAAAGTGGGCGTGGCCTATTCGTCATTAACCCTCATAATTTGCGTTTTATTAATTTATGACCAGCTGGAAGGACCTAGGGACATGAAACGTGGTACATGGACAATAAATGACATCCAAATACTGCTCAAAAAATTTGGTCCCAATCGGCCTTATGGGGGCGCTATAATTATCTCCAGATTTCTCCCAAAATGATCATGATCATGGAACTGTGATTGCTTAAACATTAAAATACCTATTGAAACTTTGAAATACGCATCAACAGGTAAAATTTCAATTTATGTTTTGATGTTCAAATGGAGTCTCTATGTGAAAGTATACCACAAATGTTATTAGCATGTAGGCGAGCTGAAAACCCGATTTCAAGAAATGTGTGACTTGGAAAGAGTATGTATTGCTTGGAGCTTTCAGGGACAGAGTGGGGAACGTCTTGCACTATGGCAGATGAGGGTCACGGTGGGTGGTGAGGGTCACGGTGGCTGGTTTGGGGCGGAACAGGTTAGAACCCGCAGATTGCCGCTCGTGGCTATATTTAGGGTTCTAACCCCGAAGGGGTAGAACCCTTCTAAGATTGTACTGGTTTATTATTATTATTATCATTATTATTATTATTATTATTTTTTGTTGTCTGCCGCTTGAGCTCAAATTCCCGTGAGCTGGAATGAGCCAGAAACCTGAAACTTGGCCCAATGATTGGAAATGATGTGCATCAACTTTTATTAAAATATGAGCCCAGTTGGCCACATGGTGGCGCTGTAATTAAGGCTTAAAAATGACTTTTTTGGGAGGCCACGCCCCTCACACCATAAGTCAGAATGACTTGAAACTTGACACACAGGTCCAGCTCAATGTGCTCTACAAAAAAGCCTCAAGGACCATTAAGCTCCGCCTGACTAAATTTTTTGCTAATTTGCATAATTTGAAAAACAGTAACATGACATAAACTTTTACAATTTTAATTCAATCAACACCAAACTTGGTACACGGCTTTGGGGGATGACACGACACATTTCTGTCATAAATGAACCAGATTGGTCAAAAAACATGGCCGCCACGGACCAATGAATCTTTGCTGTGGGCGGAGCTTAGAATTGATTGGCCATAACTTCCACACCCTTTGACCTATCATCACCAAGCTTGGTGGGTAGGTCCACAATGAGACTTGGAAGCTGCCTACCAAAGCATTTTGAGCTCAGCCCATAGGGGGCGCTATAAATGCCACACATCTGTATGTCAAAGACCATTGGATGGAATTTCACCAAATTTGGTATGCATGCTCTAGGGGTGGCTATTAACTAATATCTTGAGTGCCATGTTGATAGGTGAAAGTGGGCGTGGTCTATTCATCATCAACCGTCATAATTTGCGTTTTATTAATTTATGACCAGCTGGAAGGACCTAGGGACATGAAACGTGGTACATGGACTATAAATGACATCCAACTACTGCTCAAAAAATTTGGTCCCAATCGGCCTTATGGGGGCGCTATAACATAGAGTGTAAAGCTTGAAAGGCTCTGCCCGCCGCACCACAAGTGCTATTGACTTGAAACTTTACACACACATCCTTCTGATAGTCCTCTACAAAAAAGCCTCTTGCACCATGAATGCCGCCCTTACAGAATTTTTGCTAATTTTAATAATGTTAAAAACAGTAAAATGAATAAGCTTTTGAAATATTTGTGCTATCAACACCAAACTTGGTATGAGGCATCGGGGGACCGAGACACTCATTTCTATTACAAATGAGCAAGATCGGACGAAAAACACGGCTGCCGTCAAGCAAAGTGTCCTTGGAAAGGGCGGTGCTTAGCGAATATCGGCTGTAAAATGTTAACCGTTTCTCCCATCGTCACAGAACTGGGTAAATATCATCAGAAGGGGACCAAGAACACACCCAAAAAAAGATTTTGAGATTGGCACATAGGGGGCGCCACCGCCATTCCCAGATATTCCCGTTTTTTCCCCAAACCGTTTTCCCATTGAAAATGAATTACGGAATCTTCAAAAATCACAAAATTTCAAACGGTAACTACCGATTCATACTTTCAGCTCGAAATTCAGCATTTTCTGAAACTTGGTTATAATGGAAGTCAATGAGAAAATCCTTCAAACTCACTCATCTTCACCCACACTTCACCAACTCATACATTCACGTAGAAACTCCATTCCAACTCTGAAATGTTGACATTGCCATCGACTTTCAGTGACTGATTCATATTTTCCATATCTCTTTTAGTTTTTCTACACCAGCTGTTTAAAAATCATGAAATTTTCAGCCCTTCTCAGAATTTATAATGGGTGTGTATTGCGTGGAATGTTGAGAGTTAGAGTGGGTGATGTCATCGCTAGAGTGCACAGCACCTCTGAAATCATCAAGAAATTTTCTCTTAAACTCGCTGGTGCGGCCACATCGTTCACTCTACATACACAAATTGTACACCAAATTGTAGGAAAAGCCGTTCCGGTCGCAGAGGTGCGACCGCTGAAGAAAATGGATTTAGGGTTTTGGCTGCAGGTGGTCTAAAAGGACAACAAGTCCAACCAACTGCCCCATTCACTCCCATGTTAAGTGAGAGCCCAAATTTCTGGAAGAAAGCAGACCATTCCACTTATGTCCATCATGGCTCTGGCCTCATTTTTCACACCACCGAAATAAAATTTACACCTTTGTGATCCGCATCCTGTCCTCTCGCTCACGGTGTGCTTTTTGTAGCTGCAGCACTTACGGTTTTTCATTAAACAGTTGGAGTTTGAGAGGAACTTTTGGCTCAGTTTCTGCCTTTTCTTGGTGTATTTAAATTTGACTGTGCCATTGCCAACTGGTGATTAGCTGTTAAGTTAAGCTGTTTTTCTATCTGTAAGTGAAAATTTCATTCATGAAAATTTCAAATGCTCTGCAGAGATCAGATTAAGGCCACGGGATTTGTTTAAAGCCAATTTCCCAATTGCATAACTTATATCATCAGGCCTTATGACCACATTATCATGAGATACATCGCCAACAGTAAAAACATCACTTTTAACACAGTTAAAAAGCTCCATGTAATGTCTTCTCCATAATTCCATAATATGTACACTGCCACTTACCCCCTCCATACTGGAGGACAAAGGTATTTTACTATGATTCATAATCTTGACTTCATTCCAAAAATCATTAACATCATTTTGTTGCATACTCCTAGCCAATGCATTTGCTCTCAGAGTCAGTTCATTCCTCTTAATATAATGTACTGCATTTTTGAACCTAGCAACAGCTTTCTTTTTAATTTCACTCTCAGGTTCATGCCTTGATTTACCAGCGAGAACCCAATTTTTAGAAGCTTCTCTGGCTTGCTGGTGGAGTTCATCCACATACTCATTCCAGCCTGGCCTGAAGCTGTACTTCTTTGCTTTTCTCTGAATGAGTGGTTTACTAGCCTCATTCAGACCCTGCACAATTCTGTCATATAGTACACATAGCTCTTCTTTGTGATTTGGCTTACCACAGTTGAAATTATCACACATTATGGCATCATATGGAATTTCAGTGTTACCTATGGTCTTCTCAGTCAAGTCATGATAATGTAGCAGGTCGTTTTCTGAGAGTTTAGCCCACTCAGTTTTCCCACCATGATTACCCTGATTATCATCCATGGTCATTGTAGGTAGGTTTTCTACATTGAGCATAATGGAGACAGGCATGTGGTCCGTTGTTGCAAACCCATACAAAATCTCAACTTTATCCACACATTCATGGGCATCAGCTGTGCTTACACGATGATCTAGCCAGAATGTTGTATTCCAAGCCTCACTGACATATGTATAGCTATCTGTTGGCAAATGGATCTTACTTGTTAACAAGAGCTTATTATCATGACAAAATTCAACTAGGTATCGGCCAAACACAGACTTCCTATCAGAGATATCTGCAGTCAAATCACCCATTACATAAATACGGGTACATTCATTTTCCTCAATAAAAGAGCCAATAAAAGCAAGCTTTTGAAGATATTCGTCCTCGTTACTGGAACATTCATAAGGTGTGAAAACATTCAAAATGATAAGAACATTACCATTATAAGAAACTTTTATTGCAACACACCAGTCTACTCTCAATCTAATCACACTGATCAGAGGGTCATATTTTTTATGCCACATAATGGCCACACCTCCAGGTATTCTGCCTTGAACTAACCCCAAGCTCAAATCTGTGGTTGACTCTGTGGAAGTTACTATGAACAGAGTTAAGCTTGTCCAGGTCCTGTTTAGCAAGAAAAGTTTCTTGTAGACAAAGAATGTCAGTTTCCTCAAGGAGTTTGTCAACAACAAGTCGCCGTGCCTTATCCGCTGCATTGTGTCCTAGACGCAGGCCGCGTGTGTTATATGACACAATTCTCATGAGAAGTAGACAAATCTTATGCATGTCACCCAAGTAAAAAGCGATGGACAAAATGATTACTGCATGTCATTTCCCCAAGCTTTCTCTTTACATTATGTTTCTCTCCACTCTCCTTTCTGCTTACATGTATAACTCCTTGTATGTTCACACAGTTGATCCTGGGTTCCAACTCCAATGTAGTTACTCAGTCTTGTTAATCATTAATGATATGGTGCAGATTTTAAGTTTAATACTATTATGGCCAGGACAGTCTGACAGACTGACAAACAGACATTGCAGGTCTCTCTCACTCTGTGAGTTTTGCTAATAATTGATGACTTCCCATCCTACAACATAAGTGAAACAAACATGATGTCAGGACATTTTTTACCCTTGAAGAGGGCGGCACATGTAGGCCTATTTTAGATTTAGTAAAATGCCACAGATTAGCCTATGTTTTTGGAACTTCACCTGGTTGAACAATATGGTAAATAGGCCTACTATCATTTTGATTTCATTTGATTTGGAAACATAAAACATTACATAACATTTTTATAGACTAGTGGTTGTTCAGGTGGGGTTAAGAAAGATAAACACAAAAAGCAATGTTGTAGGAATTGAGCAGAGAAAACAATGACATAGAGTACTGGGCCTATCCTATTTGTACCTAGCTAATGTATCTGGGTCTCGTAATAAAGAAAAGGAGGACACTTTGCTTTTTTTTGGATGTATGGACTGTTCTCTTTAATGCCAGCATTTGCACACAACCACTGCTTTCTGTTCATGTATCCTATATTCGCCACATCGTGGATTATCTAAATATTCTCCATCAGGGGGCGCCATATGAACACAATAGTGTCATAGACCACAGCTCTCCTAGATCTGCTGCTGACATTACACTATTTGGGTGCAGCTCTTAAAAGACTAACCCAACCTAAAAACGCCTGGAAATAGTTCTATATTTTGTCCATATTGAGCTTATTTTTTCAGGTAGTACCAAGTATTATACACCATATTCAGGAAAATCTACCATTTTATCTGATGCAGTGTAAAATCACATTTATGCATGACCTTTGAATGAGCATGCCATATTTCACAAAAAAATTAAATTTCCCAGTAAAGAAAACTTGTGTTTTGTTGAATATTTCAGTCAACCAGGGCAGTTTTTTTTTCAATGTGAAAAGTTGTAATTCGGTGTTTTGAAGCTACATATGAAGTTTTGTGCAAATACCCTTTTTCTTCTGTGAGTTACAGCTAATTGAGGCAGACTTTACCACTAAAGACTTCATATAGACACACAATATACTAAACATCAGCAACTAACAGGAACAATAAATGTAGATTTTGTCAACATTTTCATATACCAACAATAATTAATGACTTAAATGACTTGGGCTCTCATAGAAGTGTTATATATATGTTGGAAAATGGCTAATCTGTTGATAAATGGAAGACCAGATTTTTTTTTTTTTTTGTCTTGAAATGGCAACTTTCTGAAGACAAATGATTCATCATAATGAAGATAGTAATAATAAAACAAATAACAAACAGGTAACAAAGTGCTTCAGAATAGTCACATTAATTATTATAAAAGATGAAATAATAATATTAATGATGATAATAACAATAATAATAATAATAATAATGATGATGGTGATGAACGGAAAAGAGGCCAGCAGAGGATTATCTCACTCCCGTGCCTCTGGCGTCACATGATAATCACGTGATTACACACAGGCTTTGTTGTCAAAAAGGCATAGTTCAGTGACCCTCGGAAAGCAGAGAATCTCACGATTCAGATGCTGTTTATAGCTTGTTTCTATCATAAACGGTTCGGAAGTTGTCATGTTTTGTTGACGTTTTGTGAGACATGTGCAAGCGTCGCGTCGATACCGCGTGCGATCTAGCGTCGGTGTTATGCTTGGTTAGCTCTGTTTCCGTACCACGGAAATACACGGACCCTGTGCCGATACTTCCGGTCGTAGATGCAACATTCAAGGACCCTTGGAAAGCGGAGAATCCGGCGAATCAAATGCCGTTTACAGCTTGTCTCTATCATAAACGGTTTAGAAGTTGTTTGATGTTTTGTCAAACATTGCATCGGTGCAACATTCGTCTTTTGAGGGTTTATGTTTTTCCAAAAAATCTACTCAGCCATTTGGCTACTTTTGCTACAATACCCACTGTAATTAGGAGATTCCACAGAAAAATTGAGAACAGACAGCTTTTGGATGTTATCAAGATGAACTATGCTGTTTTTTGACCAACAAACAAAACCCTTACAACATTTATTTTTACATGTTCTGCTACTAAAATTATCTGTGGAATAATCTTTTTGAGTGAATAAATGTAAGTTTTTCCCACAATAAATTATTATTATTATTATTATTATTATTATTATTATTAGTAGTAGTAGTAGTATTAGTAGTCTTCTATCCAATTAATCTAATTTGACTAATTAAATAAAAATTTGTAAGAAATACAAAATGTAACATGAAAGTAAAAAGGCTCCAAATCCTGATATAATTTGTTCATTGTACTATTGACTAAGGCAATGTTTTAGTATGTAATATTTTAAGTTGAACAGAAAGAAAGAAAGAAAGAAAGAAAGATTTTATAAATAAGATTTTATTTACAGTTTATTAACAGTCACGTGTGGTCTGGATAAACTGTGGCTACAGTCAGATCAACTTCCTTTTTGGACTTGACTTCGAAGAGGTAAGTCGCACATGGCAGTCTTTGCTCTCACAAGATTATACATTTAACCATGCTTGACAAAAATCGCTGGAAGCCACCTATATGATAACGGAGTGTGTTTATGGTGTGTATGTGATGACACTGAAGTAAACCAACGCAGTTGTAAAGACTGTGACGCAGTTTTAACATGTACGACTGCGTTTATTAGCGATAGCATTAGCTTCCTTGCTAACCTAGCTTTATCTTACGTGCTAATCCAGCGTTAGCTTACGTGCTAACCGTAGCATTAGTTTACGTGCTAGCGGTAGCATTAGCTTACGTGCTAGCGGTAGCATTAGCTTACGTGCTATCCGTAGCATTAGCTTACGTGCTAGCGGTAGTATCGCTATGCATACGCCCTGCGAACCGAGTGTCTTCGCCTGGGCAGCTGCCTTTTTAGCCACAGCATCGCTATCCCTCAGTCAGCCCAATAGCTTCACTTAGCAAAGCAGCTGTGGATTAAGCAATAGCATTACCCTGTACCCCCCCCCCCTCCCTGCGAGCAGAAGAGTGTTACCTACAGTGTAACGGAGGGTGGCAGAGAAACAAGCTATGCCAGAAAGCATCAGTATTATTCAGTTAGCTTAATAAGGTTTTTGCTCGGTTATTCAGAAAAAAAACATACAGTTCCAAATACACTTGGGGGAGAAATATTAACTCTTTGTTGAATTAGAATATCAAGATGTCAGCATTTTATAATAGATACCCACTTATGTTATTGTGCCTTTTACTTATTAATGGTAAATAAACAATGTAAGCAAGTGGCTAAATGTTTGTTCCAATAGGGAATGGCTTAACTCAAATAATCTCAATATGTGTTATGTCTCCAAATCATTACACATTCAGTTTATACTTAAATTATAATACATTATAATTATATTAATATGATTATGCACAATCAGCGTTGACTGTGCTTGTCACTTTTGTGTCAACATGTTTTAATCAGTCTTCTTGAATGTGGTGTGATTAAAATGTTACTGTTTCTCATGCTGTTTAATTTTTCAGTTGTGCATCATGTATGGGCTGAAATATGTGCCACCAGAAACTGAATTTGAATCATTTATATCTGAATTTGAATTACATAATTCAAATTTGTATTGTTTAATTTGAATCATTGCATTGTAAAACTGAATCTGAATAGTATAATTTGAAATTGAATTTATTAGTTTGGAACTGAAATCCAATAAGCTTGAAACTGTATGTAAGATTATGAAAGTTCAACTCTATATATTTTCACATTCAGTTCTCAAAATTCAAATTCAGTTCTCAAAATTCAATTTCAATTCACTGTGACCGACATCCGGGTAGTTGAGGAAGAGCAATCGAGCGCAGATACACAGCAGAGCTCCTCTTCGGCCAGTCAGCACCTACGTTTTTGGTCACGTCACTTTTTGCCACCTGCCATGAAACGGAGGAAGAAGCGCTTGACCCACAGACTAGCTTGACATGGATGAGGCTGAGACAAATACGGTAAGTATTAAGTAAGACAGTTTTCCATATATTTTAATGATCTTTTGTTTAACTGTTGTTAATGTTATAGCTATTTTGTAGCATCGTTTCCTTTTGCCAGCGAGCATAAACAACCCTAAAGCAACATAGGCTAACTACGGTTGCTACCTGACTCCCAAGTCTGTCTAAAAAGCGAATGAACAGAAAATATCTAAACATATGGATGCTTGTGTATACACATCTGATTTCAGACCGGACTAGAGTAGTTGCTACTTCACGCCAGTAGATGGTGGTAGTGACTGGTAGTGTGACGGTTGCTGTTTTCCCCATTGTCATGGTGACCACTGTAGTTTAGAGAAAGTCCAGTCAGGGTCAAAGTCGCTACAGTTTACAGTGCACTCACACTAGGGTCAGTTGCTCCATACCGTGGTGAAGTACGAATGTCCCCCCTCCCCAGTCGCCCGCTGGCCTGCACTGACATTACCCTGACTTCTTCTAAACTACAGTGGTCACCATGACAACGGGGAAAAAGTTGCTACCGTGATCTACTGGCGTAAAGTAGCAACTACTCTAGTTAGGGTTCTAACCCCGAATGGGTAGAACCCTTCTAAGATTGTACCGGTTTATTATTATTATTATTATTATTATTAGGGTTCTAACCCCGAAGGGGTAGAACCCTTCTAAGATTGTACCGGTTTATTATTATTATTATTATTATTATTATTTTTTGTTGTCTGCCGCTTGAGCTCAAATTCCCGTGAGCTGGAATGAGCCAGAAACCTGAAACTTGGCCCAATGATTGGAAATGATGTGCATCAACTTTTATTAAAATATGAGCCCAGTCGGCCACATGGTGGCGCTGTAATTAAGGCTTAAAAATGACTTTTTTGGGAGGCCACGCCCCTCACACCATAAGTCTGATTGACTTGAAATTTGACACACAGGTCCAGCTCAATGTTCTCTACAAAAAAGCCTCAAGGACCATTAAGCTCCGCCTGACTAGATTTTTTGCTAATTTGCATAATTTGAAAAACAGTAAAGTGACATAAACTTTTACAATTTTGACTCCATCAACACCAAAGTTGGTACACGGCTTTGGGGGATGACAAGACACATTTCTATTATAAATGAGCCAGATTGGTCAAAAAACATGGCCGCCACGGACCAATGAATCTTGGCTGTGGGCGGAGCTTAGAATTGATTGGCCATAACTCCCACACCCTTTGACCTATCATCACCAAACTTGGCGGGTGGGTCCACAATGAGACTTGGAAGCTGCCTACCAAAGCATTTTGAGCTCAGCCTATAGGGGGCGCTATAAATGCCACACATCTGTATGTCAAAGACCATTGGATGGAATTTCACCAAATTTGGTATGCATGCTCTAGGGGTGACTATTAACTAATATCTTGAGTGCCATGTTGATTGGTGAAAGTGGGCGTGGCCTATTCGTTATTAACCGTCATAATTTGCGTTTTATTAATTTATGACCAGCTGGAAGGACCTAGGGACATGAAACGTGGTACATGGACTATAAATGACATCCAAATACTGCTCAAAAAATTTGGTCCCAATCGGCCTTATGGGGGCGCTATAATTATCTCCAGATTTCTCCCAAAATTATCATGATCATGGAACTGTGATTGCTTAAACATTAAAATACCTATTGAAACTTTGAAATACGCATCAATGGGTAAAATTTCAATTTATGTTTTGATGTTCAAATGGAGTCTCTGTGAAAGTATACCACAAATGTTATTAGCATGTAGGCTAGCTGAAAACCCGATTTCAAGAAATGTGTGACTTGGAAAGAGTATGTATTGCTTGGAGCTTTCAGGGACAGAGTGGGGAACGTCTTGCACTACAGCAGATGAGGGTCACGGTGGGTGGTGAGGGTCACGGTGGCTGGTTTGGGGCGGAACAGGTTAGAACCCGCAGATTGCCGCTCGCGGCTATATTTCTTTATTCTTTATTCTTTCTCCCGCCGCCTCTTTGAACTGGAATTTGACCCCCTAAACATGCTCAAAAACTCACCAAAATTGGCATGCACATCAGAACCGGTGAAAAATTTTAGAAAATCATGAAATTAACCCCTAAAGTGCCAAAATGGGCTCTCTAGCGCCACCTAGGCACACAAAAATGGCCGCCACGGCCTGTAGGAATGTCGTAGAAACATGAAACCAAAAGTGGCGTGTTCATCTCATCAAGACCTAAAAATCACGCGCTGATACCCCTGACCTAAATCCAACAGGAAGTGAGGTATTTGCTCTTTCAAAGTAAGATTTTGCCTTAAAACTGCCTTTCCTAAAAAAATCATCTTCTCATACAGCGTTTATCCTATCGACTTCAAACTTGCACAGATTACAGATCAACTCGTTCTAATCAAAAGTTATTCGTAACTTTTTCATTACTCGCCTAGTTTGGATTTTATGGCCTCCATAAGGTGAGATGTCAGAAAAACGTCCTGGCGATCTTCGAAAGCTGTCCCATAGGAAATGAATGGCAGCAGGGGGGAGAAAGAGACCAATCTTCGGGTTTTTTCTAGCATTTACAGTGTCTCCATACTTTGTGCTACAGACTCCATTCCAACTCTCAAATGTTGCCAGTGGTCTCTTCTATTCACTCATGTTTTCATCTTTTTTATATCTTTTACCGTTTTTGATCTGTGCCTCTCAAAGTACCATGAGCAAAAGTGGAGAAATTCTCAGTTTACAATGGGTGTGTATTGCACGGAATGCTGTGAGCTAGAGTGGAGAGGGCTCTAAAAATCGTCTAAAACTTTTGTCTTTAACTCGCTGCCATGGCCACAATTTCACTGTGCCCAGGAGGTGAACTGGCACCTCTCCAGCTACCAGTCAACGCTCCATATTTTGGTCTGGACGGGGACTTGAACAGGCGACCCTCCGGTTCCCAACCCAAGTCCCTATGGACTGAGCTACTGCCACTCCCTCTGTCCTTAAGACCCTCACAGCGGATAAGGAAAAACTCAAAAAACCTCAGGAAGAGCAACTGGGGTGGGATCCCTCTTCCAGGACGGACAGACATGGAATAGACTGCAATAGATGTCGTACAGAAATCGAACAGTTACCTTTTGAATATGGTTGATATTAACAAAACACAGTTTCAATCACATGCAAATAATCAAAAATCACTAAATGTATCAGGGCTTGACGCTAACTTTTTTCCCAAGGAGCACATGTGCTCCTAAGTTGAAAAAGTAAGGAGCGCACAAAGAACTTTAGGGGCACAATGTAAATTGATCAAATAATGTGTTTTCCGTAATAAACGTGATGCAAATAGACATTTACAAGCAAAATTATTTAATGAATTTGTATACAAAATGTACAGAAAGGTAAAAGCATCAGGTTTTGAAAAAGTAGACTTATTGCAATTTAATTTTGTCTTTAATGTTATTATCTTATATATATTATCTTTGCAATATGATTATCTTATATAATGTTATTACTATCCTAAAACATTCTCCAGGTCCTCTGAAACTCTGCAGAACTTAAGCCTCTTTCACACAGAGCTTTCGCGGCGCCCACCCCAGGGTGGGAACTGCCCATTGGTTTGACTGCCCATTGGTTCGACAGCCCATTGGTTCGACATCCCATTGTTCCGACCATATTAAACTCATTGTTCCGAAGTCTGTTCCGAAATCATCATGATGCCCTGTGGTTAAAGTCTGTCGGACTAATGGGATGTCGAACCAATGGGATGTCGAACCGATGACATGGACCCCTGCAGGGTAGGGTGCAAAGGACAGGATTTTTTTGCGCCGCGGTAGCACATACGTAATGAATGGGTTCATTGGCGGAGGTCTGCGCTTTGCGCGCTCTGTGTGAAAAGGACTTTATTTCCACCCTGCCCAGCAGCGGTACCGTGGTGAATGGTCCCTAAAGACCTCTACACATGATCATCTGTAAAACCGCTTTGCGCTGGCTGTCCCATTGTTTGTCTATGGAGAGGGCAGCAATGCCTGACAAAGCGGCACCGCTCCCCTTGACGTCGTGCACCGCTCTGATTTTCCGCCCGAGCGCTGTGCTCAGAGTTGAAATTATTTGAACTACAGGGAGAACGGAGCAGGCTTCCCCGGAGATCCACCCGGTCCATCTCCTCCACACTTTGACTTATTTCCACGCTGCCGACGGTGGGACTTATATTCATTGTGTCGACAGTGGCTTGGAAAACCGCCCATAACCGTGTCACACGGTGAAGAGGGAAGAGGGAAGGCAGCTGGAGTTCCTCCAACATTTGCGGTTAGAGTATCATATATTTTTACTGACAAAAATATAGGCTGCTTTGGCTGATTTTTTTTATGCGCACATGTGCCCCTAAATATTTTTTACAGTTCGCACACACCTATTTTTAGTCGCAAATGCAAGTGAAACGCTCGCACTGTCGAGCCCTGTGTATAACTGTGGGCCCACACACACACATTCACTCCTTAATCACGAGATCTAACCCTGTTGCAGGCCTGATTTGAAGTTAGGGTGCGGTGAGGCCTAAAAACTTTAATGGCCGCTTCACTCTGACATGAGCAGAAACAAAAAAGCACGTGCAAGTTCAGTTAGTTCAGTTAGTACTCACGAATCCCAAACGAATTGTTAGTGGGGACAGCAGTCACAGGGCCAATGGCAGTCACAGTTGAGCAGTTAGTACACAGCATCACAGGAATCACAGGAAGAAAACAGCAGAGTCCGTCCACTGGGAAGACCGGGAAAACCACTCTGACTACTCTTCATTTCGCCACATCTTCTTTAAGCCTATTAACTCAGTTAAGCCACAATACCAAACGCTATGTCATGGCGAATTAACATGAAGTCTGTTTTAATTGGGAAGCATTACAATGCTACAGTAACAGTATGATATCAAGGCACATTTACATGGTATGCTAAGCTAACTAGCAGGTCGCTAACTAACATCACACATCATGTCTTCACTACAACAGTTAGATACAGCACAGAAAAGGAGGCACACACCTATGTACCTTTTTTCGGATTTTAAAGAAGTTATTATCAGGACCACGAGTAGTCGACCTTGCAGATAAAACTTGAAAATACTCTAAGCAACTCGCAGCCTTATCTCTTTCTCCGGACAACAACACGTCTGCTAGCGAAAACCCAAAACTACCCTGGCCTGCGCCACTTGTCCCGCCTCTTAACGAGGGAATGGCTTGGATTGGCTGTTAATTTGTTAAAGCCCTAATGACAATACAGAAAGGTTAGGTTGCAAGGCTGATTACACAGGCTTTAGATCCAACAAACTCCTTTTCTCCTGAATAACGGATTTTTTAAATGGAACGTAAATCTTTTAACAAATATTTAACTTTTTAAACTGTAACTAGCACAACTTTTTAAACTGTACATATGATATTTATGCATTTTTTAGTATATATTTTAACCAGTTTAGTATTATTAACTTTGGGGTTTTAATACAACTATTTATGCTGTGTTACTGATTTTATGCACTGTAGACTGATTTTACACAGGGCTACACAAGGATGCAAACGCATGTATGATTATCAAAGAGTACAGGATTCTTAATTACAAATGTTTGTCTACCTGACTGTAATGATGACAAAAACATACTGTGGAATAGATATGGTCGGTGATATTTCAATGAAATCACAAATATAGATGAGAACATATATGAATTATCTAAAATGAACAGTAAGTTAACAAATCATGTACTGAAATGTAGTGCATGTGATATAATATAATGTGGTGTGTGCCATCTGCCATGGGTTCATGACTCCTCGGAGTCATCCTGTGGACTCCTCTCGTTGAATTCATACCTACAATGTGCTGCAACATTAGAAGTTCATCTTTTTATTTTTCAAATTTCTCTGAGCTCATTTCACAACTCTTAATCATCTTCTACTTCCAGAGGATCATCAGAATCATCCATGTAGGCAGGGATGGGGAACAAATCTGAATAACTCTCCCCATTCTCTGCCTCCTCCTTCTGATCAAGGTGGATTTGCAATATTTGTCGTGGTGTCATCACGTTCAACATGTGAGCCCATTGGAGACCAGTCACAAGAGTCATCTGTTTGTCCAGAGCCCTCTGGCACTGCCTCCTCAGCATGGGGATGATGCAACATGCCAAAAAGGAAACTAGTATTAGAACTATGAATGCACTGATTCCTGCTTTAGCCAAAACGGCTCCCCATTTCCCTGAAAGTTGGTCTAACCAATCTCAAGACATGCCCCCTTACCAGCACTCTTCCTAAGTTACACTCTCAATTTTGCTATAGAAAATATACCATCAGGTGCAGTGTTATTAGGCAACAGTATTTTCCAAACAATCTCCTCCTCTGTTCTTAGCCATCCCAGGATAGATAGATAGATAGATAGATAGATAGATACTTTATTAATCCCCGTAAGGAAATTGTTGTGTCCAGTGGCTAATGCACATACAAAGTACAACTACAGGTAGGTCAAGTAAAAACCAGGGTATAAATGAGTAATATAAATATAAAATAAAATAAAATAAAGTAAAATAAGAATAAAAATAATCTACATGTAAACAGTGTACACAATAAACAAAAGTAGATGTAGTGTAGTGTAAGTTAGATGGAGTAGAGGAATGAGCTATGTGCTCCCTCCCCCAACTGAGTGTCAGGTTGAAAATTTTTATGACGTTTTTATGGATTTACATTTCTGAGCTTACGATTAGGCCAACTATACCCAAAAAATAATTTAAAAAATGCATCTTCACAGATAAAAAGGGCAAAAATGTGGTGAAAATTGTGGGTTTCTGAGGCTCGCGCCAAGTTTTTTTCATATTTACAGTGATGACGTAGCATGGGGGAGTCGTCCTGACCCTGCAGCATACAGTAAACTGTGAGTAGTAGTTTGGCGGTGTATCAGGGTAGTCATTTGGTAGTCAGTAGTCAGTTGTCTAGTCAATAAGCTATTATTTAGTCAGTAAGGAGTCAGTGTCAGTCAGTATTTAATAGGTTAGTCAGTAGTCTGTCAGTATTCAGTGTCATAAGGTCAGTCAGACTCAGCAACGTTAGCAAGTCAGTCGGGCAGCTGGCAGTTCTTAGCTAACGTCAGTGTGTCAGCTAGCTAGCTCTCTGTTTGTTTGTTATTAGCTAGTTTTGTCCGCCTTTTCACATAATGGTGAAATACTGCGTTTGTGGAGGCTGCACAAACTCTAGTCTATCTGGACACAGTTCATACTTTTCCCACGAATAAGAAAAGTGCCACTTTTCGTGCGTGGGTGTGTTTTGTCCAAGTGAGAAGACGGGACTTCACTGCGGCATCAGCAGCGAACAACGTGGTTATTTGTGGAGCGCACTTTACACCGGACGATTAACGTTATATTCCTGGGGACATGATGGAGTGTGAAATGGGATTTCACCACCACAACTGGATGAGACTGAGAGTGGGTGCTGTTCCCTCTCTGCACACAGCAACATCGTCGGCTCCACCATGAGCAGCACTGCCAACCTGATCTCACAGAAATACGTGAAATGACCACGACCTCTTAACACCGCATTCCATGGTGGCAGCACGTAATGGGTTGAAATTACATGCTGCCACCACGAAAACAATGCCAATGTAAAGTTAATTAGGATCCTCTCCCGTGGTGGACACATGGATTCCCTGATTCAATCACGTCACGTCAACCTTGTTTTCCTCAATGATATCTTTAACATTCCTGTACACACACAAAAACGCGGAAGTGTCCTTGATAACTCAACAATATGACAGGTTAATGTCAAGGCCATAAAATAAAATAAATGTATTTTGCCAGCTTTTGATAGCGTAGGGCTTTAAGAGCATTGTGCTGTGGGCGGATGGGGCGCGTTCCACTACTGTTTTGTAGCTGCTGTCCGCCGTTGTGGGCTTCATTCCATTTCAGATTGCCATCCGTCTGCGGTAACTGAATCCAAACGCCACTAATAAATAAATGAATAAGAAGATAAAAATAAGGCTGAGCACGGAAGAACCAGAGAGGAAACACCATCACATGGAGCCGTTTGCCCCTGGCAACCCAGCCACCCTCCACTCCACCAGGGGAGAGCGGACCCCAAGCCAGCGCCACAGAACCAGCGGCTGCCCAGCTGGTTATACCTCCGACCGTGGCAGCTGTCACACAAACCGCTGCTGAAAATTATACATTTTGATACAGGTAGGCTATATACATATTGCAAAACTCTGTAAAAGTACACCAAAGCATATTTCCGTTTCCAAATATTTATTTGAAAATGAAACCATTCATACGGTCAATATAAAACATTTTGTTAGTAATAAAAAACAAATGTAATCTCAATGTGACCGCGCCAGCTGGCGGGACTGCGGCTGAACCACTTCCAATGTTCATTTATTCATTCATTCATTCATTCGTTCATTCAATCGCGTGTTCACTGTGTGTGTGTGTGTGTGTGTGTGTCAGAGGAGTATCAATAAAAAAAAGTAATTTCGGTGTTTATTTCTTTTATTCTTCCGTTTTTTTTTTAATTAAAATGCGTAATATAGCCAACAATATTATAGACCAAATGTTAATCTAATTATTATTGTAGAATGTATTTAGTAAATCACCACTCTCAACTGGAGACAGCAGCAAAAAACAAAAAAAAGGCATTATAAAAAGCCGACAAATAGTGTTAATTAATTGACGTGAGACACTGAAGAGGTTGTCTCCTATAGTCTGTAATTTTTTTTTTTTTTTTTTTGTTAATCATAACTTCTCGGAAATTACTCAAAAGTAGAACATGCTAAAAGTAAATACAATAACAGGCTAAATAGTATCTAAGCAATTATAAGTGTCTAAACAATAATAAATATTATCTAAGTTATCTATTAGGCTACCATTCCACTCTGTAAATAGATTTTAAAATTTCAATATGATTTTAATATTATTTTTGCTTATTTCATTATTATTATTGGTTTTACTTTTTAGTAGTATTGTATTGTTTGAGGATGACTCATTTTAGTAACTATCTACAGTAAAAAAGATAAAAACAAGCAAAGAAACAAACAAAACTCATTTTATACACTGGACCTTCAAAGTGCTCTCAAACTGCACCTGGCATGGCTTGTGTCCAAAAAATGAAAAAATCTAAACTTTGTCGTAGAGCTAAACCAAATACATCATTGGAAAGGTCTCAACCTGGAGAGTAACATATGTCAGTATGAAGATTCTACATGGCTCCTGCTTTCAGCCATTGACCTTTGAACCTTGACCTCAGTGCATGTTTGAGGGCTTATAACTCAGCAACGAAAGGGGGTACAGACATGGGACCAACTGTTTATAGAGAGCTCTTGACCTCAGCTATTATGTGAGTGTAGTCAACAACTGAGGGTGCTGTCAGATATGGATAAAATATGGATAAAATTAATTTTCACCCATTTAGAAATTAGATATTTAAAATCTGATTTCACAAATGTGTTTACCATCCCCTTAAAGTCCACAGTGTACTCTCAATTCAGTATTTACAACTTCCAAATCTGGGAAAAACACTTTTTAAAAAACTACAATTCCCTGGGACCGCGCCATGCAGTTTGATACATATCAGCAACATGGTTGTAGTTCTTCTGATTTGCAAAGTAGGGCTCTAAATAGGGTTGTAAAAAGATATATCTACTGAATATATCTAATATCAAGTAAAGCCGAACTAGTTATTACACTCCACCTAGATGAACTATGGTAAGAAAAAGTAAAGATGTCGGCTAATTTTCAATATTTTAGCTGATACACTAGAAACGGCGTTTTTGGGACAGTAGGTTCGTTTGCGGCTTGTAAAATAGGGTTGTAAAAAGATAGATCTACTGAATAAATCTAATATCTAGTAAAGCCAAAGTAGTTATTACACTGCATCTAGATGAACTATGTTAAGAAAAAAAGCAAGGATGTTGGCTAATCGTAGTTATTTTAGATAGTACTCTAAAAACGGCGTTTTTGGGACGGTAGTTTTTTTGCGGTTTGTTGTAAAACAGGGTCGTAAAAAGATACATCTACTGAATATATCAAATGTCTAGTAAAGCTGAACTAGTAATGACACTGCACCTAGATGAAATATGTTAAGAAAAAGTAGGCATGATGGTTCATTTCAGATATTTTAGCAAGTTCTCTAGAAACAGCGTTTTTGGGATTGAATATTTGAATAGGCTATAACAAATATCTAGAACAGCCGAACTATCACGTTATTATCATTATTATTATTATTATTGGTGGGAAATTATAACAGAGGAATATATTTGCCGTTTTAATATCAAGAACACTTCTGCATTTTTGTGTGTGTACAGGAATGTTAAAGATATCATTGAGGAAAACGAGGTTGACATGACGTGATTAAATCAGGGAATCCGTGTGTCCACCACGGGAGAGGATCCTAATTGACTTTACATTGGCATTGTTTTCGTGGTGGCAGCACCTAATTTCAACCCATTACGTGCTGCCACCACGGAATGCGGTGTTAAGAGGTCGTGGTCATTTCACGTATTTCTGTGAGATCAGGTTGGCACTGCCGACCTCGCCTTGGCCAGGACACAGCTCAGCTCAACGAAAGCAGGATCTGCGCAGAGTGAGTCATTTTCTAACCATTGCCAACTTCCAAATTGCCAGCAAAATGTAACATTAATGTTAGCTACTAATTGTTGTAAGGCGTAATTGGTAACCGTAGTTTGCTAACATTGGTATAGACTGGTAAACGTCTGTAACCTATACATGTCATCCCCTCAGGCATGCCCGTAGATTATAGCCCAAATGACATGACACCCGTTGGACTGGAAAGCTTGCGAAAATATTGTAGCTAGCTAGCTATATGAGACAACGTGTGCGAGCGAACCCTCCTCCGTCTGTCAATAGGCCCTTTTCCACCGCAGGAACTTCGGGGTAATTTTACAGGGCTGAGGTCGTTGGTGCGTGTCTCCACCGCAGGAACCACACCCGAAGGACAGAGTTCCGGAACTTTTACAGGGGCTAAACAAGTCCCTGCCTCGGAGTAGGTACTCAGAACGTCCCCGAGAAACTCCTGGCTGGGGCTTGGGGATTATTTGATGCTGACTGGATATACTCAGGGCGGGATGTGACATTTTGTAAATAACAACATGGTTATCGTAGATTAGCTGGGCTAACCGTTAGCTGTTAACGGTGCTGTAATAACTCCGGTCACGGTCCGTGAGAAAAATATTTTTTCAGCGGATATCTTAGTTACAACATGATTGAGCTAGCAAAGCAGTTTTGTGTTGCTATGTGTGGTATTTATTCAGTTTTGGGAAATCACAATGTCTCCCGTTGTCGGATACGACATGAAACTACTCCAGTTAGCTCAATCATGTTGTAACTAAGACATCCGCTGGAAATAATATTTTTTTCATGGACTGTGACCGGAGTTACTACAGACACCGCTAAGGGCTAACGAGGTCCCTACGCCTCTACGTTGCCCCGGTCAAAATGGTCGCCCAACGATTACGTAACATAAAGGGGAACTGCCCATTGGTCCGACATCCCATTGTTCCGACCATATTAAACCCATTGTTCCGAAGTCTGTTCGGAAATCATCATGATGCCCTGTGGTTAAGGTCTGGTTAGGTTTAGGCACAAAAACCACTTGGTTAGGGTTAGGAAAAGATCATGGTGTGGGTTAAAATGAAAAAGAAATTGACAAACACATAAACCGTGAGCCTGCTTCGCCTCAAGCCTTTCCCAGCTGACCCAGAGCCGGTCGCGGCGCACCATCAAGGTACGCCCGCCGGGAGCCGTTCAGCACCGTGGACCATCGGACTAATGGGATGTCGGACCAATGGGATGTTGGACCAATGACATGGACCCACATACAGAGCCTGGTAACTTTATAGGAACCTTCCTCCTACTCTGCTCTCTCAGTGGAGACACGGCGATTGAGAGGGCCGAGCGAGAGGACGTTCCTGTAGTAGTTCCTGCCCCCTAAATAGTACCAGGAACGTCTTCAGTGGAAACGGGCCTAAAGGCGATAAGGCGGTGCTACGAATGTGCACGAAGGGCAGGCTCGTGTTTGCTGCAGAGACTAGCGGGTTGCACGGGGCTTTATAGGCTCTATGCACACATCACTTCCGCGTTTGAGATCAGGCCGCCCATCCACATCCGGTCCGCGAGATTGAAAGCGGAAGAAAATGGCAGGATAGCAGAATCGCTCCAGTTCACTCGTTGTTTGCTGGAATTACCTAAATTTACCGTCAATGACGTACAGAGATTAGTCCGGAGGTGCAGTACAACACCGCAGAGCAAACTTGAGAAAGGTTTTGTGTGTCCTCGTATCTCTGTAATTGTTAAAGGAGCTAAGTCTACTACTAGCCACTGAGGTATTTGACCAGGGTTGACACGCCTGTTGCTGGACACGCTACCTTAGTTATCCAAATACTGAATCAAAGTCCATGAAACTTCTTGGGTTGCATCACCGTAACATTTATTCCACAAGTGCATGGCAAAGTCCATCTGTTACATTAACGTTCAGTACAAAACAAACAAACAAAACTGTAGTGTTCTGCGCCATTGTGGTCAAAAACCATTTGCCCTTCCTGGCCAAACACCTGATGACCGCAGTGAGGTCACATCCTAAATACCTGAACTCACCAGGTGACGGTACAGTGCCCCCCAATGCCCACACAGTGAATTACACAGTTAAACACAAAATCTCCCAATAACATATTTGGCTACTATAGTAATTATGAAGGTAAGTAGCGAATACTAGCTAACCGTTGCTACCTGGGCTAATGCCAGGCTGTTCTCTTCATGATCTATCCATCAGCTTTCTAAGTTGAGGCTGCCCATATGAATTGCGTGAATTGCATCACCTTAATCAGTTTAATAGTACTGTCACCCATTTAATGTACGTGTTTGTATTTTTGTCTTGAAGTGTCAGGTAAAAACAGGGCTACAAATGAGGTCTCTGTTAGAGCTAACTGCTACCGCTCTATGAAGAAAGCAGAGACACCATCTTCCCTTTATGTCAAAGATCCTTGAGAAAGTAGTCGCAGACCAGCTGTGTGACTTTCTCCATGATAATAATTTATTTGAGGAATTTCAGTCAGGATTTAGAGTGCATCATAGCACTGAGACAGCACTAGTTAAAATTACAAATGACCTTCTGATTGCTTCAGACAAAGGACTTGTCTCTGTACTTGTGTTATTAGATCTTAGTGTGGCGTTTGACACTATTGACCATCAAATTCTACTGCAGAGACTGGATCACTTAATTGGCCTAAAAGGTTCTGCACTAAGTTGGTTTAAATCTTATTTATCTGATTGTTTTCAGTTTGTTCACGTTCATAATGAATCATCCTTACGTACCAAAGTTTGTTTTGGAGTTCCGCAAGGTTCTGTGCTTGGACCAATTCTATTTACTCTATATATGCTTCCTTTACGTAACATCATTAGAAACCACTCTATAAATTTCCATTGTTATGCGGATGATACACAGTTGTATTTATCGATGAAGCCAGAAGAAAGTAATCAATTAACTAAACTCCATAACTGCCTTAAAGACAAAACCTGGATGAGCACCAATTTCCTGATGTTAAACTCAGACAAAACTGAAGTTATTGTTCTGGGCCCCAAACAAATCAGAGACTCTTTATCTGATGACATAGTTTCTCTAGATGGCATTGCTCTGGCCTCTAGCACTACCGTAAGAAACCTCGGAGTAATATTTTTCAAGATTTGTCTTTTAATTCTCATTTAAAACAAACCTCACCGACTGCATTTTTTCATCTGTGTAATATTGCGAAAGTTAGGCCTATCCTGACCCAAAAAGATGCAGAAAAATTGGTCCACGCTTTTGTTACCTCAAGGCTGGATTACTGTAACTCTCTATTATCAGGTACCTCCAGTAAGTTCTTAAAAACTCTCCAGCTAATTCAGAATGCAGCAGCACGTGTACTAACAGGAACTAAGAAACAAGATCATATTTCTCCTGTTTTAGCTTCTCTGCACTGGCTCCCTGTAAAATCCAGAATTGAATTTAAAATCCTACTGTTAATTTAAGAAGCTCTAAATGGTCAAGCTCCGTCATATCTTAGAGAGCTCATAGTGCCATATTATCCCACTAGAACACTGCGCTCTGAGAACGCAGGGTTACTCGTGGTCCCTAAAGTCTCCAAAAGTAGATCAGGAGCCAGAGGCTTCAGCTATCAGGCTCCTCTCCTATCATCTTCCTGTTATGGTCTGGGAGGCAGACACCGTCACCACATTTAAGACTAAACTTAAGACTTTCCTCTTTGATAAAGCTTATAGTTAGGGCTGGCTCAGGCTTGCCCTGTACCAGCCCCTAGTTAGGCTGACTTAGGCCTAGTCTGCCAGAGGACCCCCCTATAATACACCGGGCACCTTCTCACCTTCTCTCTCTCTCTCTCTCTCTCTCTCTCTCTCTCTCTCTCTCTCTCTCTCTCTCTCTCTCTTATTCTATTACTGCATCTTGCTAACTCGGCCATTCTGGATGTCACTAACTCGGCTTCTTCTCCGGAGCCTTTGTGCTCCACTGTCTCTCAGATTAACTCATATCGCAGCGGTGCCTGGACAGCGTGACGTGTGTGGTTGTGCTGCTGCCATGGTCCTGCCAGATGCCTACTGCTGCTGCTGCCATCATTAGTCATACTTCTACTGTTATTATACACATATGACTATTGTCACACATGTATACTGCCAGATATTAATACATACTTTCAACATATTGTACCACAGTAGCCAGAACTATAACTATAATATTATTACTTTCAATAATATTGTTGTAAGCTACTGTCATTACCTGCATCTCTCTCTCTCTCTCTTTCTCTTTCTCTGTCTCATTGTGTCATGTGGATTACTGTTAATTTGTTGTGCTGATCTGTTCTGTACGACATCTATTGCACGTCTGTCCGTCCTGGAAGAGGGATCCCTCCTCAGTTGCTCTTCCTGAGGTTTCTACCGTTTTTTTTTCCCCGTTAAAGGGTTTTTTTGGGGGAGTTTTTCCTTATCCGCTGTGAGGGTCATAAGGACAGAGCGATGTCATATGCTGTAAAGCCCTGTGAGGCAAATTGTGATTTGTGATATTGGGCTTTATAAATAAAATTGATTGATTGATTGATTGATTGACAGAGTTCCTGGAGGAGGTGGTGAAACTCACCGAGCTGGATGCGCTAATGCACGATAGGGTGAACCCAAAAACAACGGCGATGGTGGTTATCTCAGACCATGGTCGTCAGTGACGTCTTGACGCCCTGACGTCCAGTTGTTGATGCCGAGATGGAGGAGAAACTTTGTGCGGCTACCCGGAGCTATATGATACTACGTATCTACTCTACAGTGTTGAGAACACTGGGGGAACCCACACGCAGGACACAAACAGTTGGTGGAAAAAATAAGGATTTATTCCAACAAAAGGAAAAAATGGTGAATGGTGGTGAGCAGGGTCCAAGGGTCAAGTGAGAAGGGTGAGGGGGATGATGAGCAGGGCTGGCTGGGGAGCAGATGGGTGGATGGCTGGCAGGTTGGTTGGAGAACGGAGAGGCAGATGCGTACTGGTCCTGGAACATACGGAGAATCAGGATTAACAATAAGGCGGAAACAACACGGGGAATCACAAGCAATAAATTGTCCTTTTTTAAAATCTGGCCTGAGAGAACTACCACAGAGGGTTGAACAACATTCTGGCGATGAGTGGGTGAGAACCAGGGGTAGATATAGACTGGAGGTTGATGAGCTTGATGGAAGGCAGGTGTGTGTAATCAGCCAGGTGAGTGTAATCAGCCAGGAGGCAGGGAAGGGAAGCCACAAGACACAGACAGACATTGGGGAAAGGGGCGGGGAAAACACTGGGAACTGCAGTCCAACAGCACACAGCTGCAACATACAGAGACCGCAACAAAAAGGAGCAGGCTTGGGTGAAAGTCGCCGAGGCAACTGGTCTACTTGTTAAGTTCTGTAAATATGTGTCCTTAACGGTACACAAAAATCTCAGTTCGGTACATACCTCGGTACACAAGTCACGGTTCACGGTTTTTTTTCGGTACAGTAATGGAAAAAAATAGACAACTATAAAATATCTTTTACTTATTGGTAACCTTATTAAAACATACCACCACAACAGTTAACTATTTTTACACAATTTTTGAATAAAATAAATATATATATATATATATATATATATATATATATATGCATATATATAAAATTCTGCTTTTTCATATTGTTTGAATGAAAATAGAAATATAAAAGTGAAAAATAAAATCCTGCTGTTTTTTTAACACATTTTTTGAATGAAAAATATAAATATAAATTTCTGCTCTAACAGTTTTACTCAATTAAAATAAAAAGTATAGTGCAGCTGGTCAGCTTTAAAGCCTGTTCAGATTCGGTTTTACTAGGATCTTACTTAGCTTTCCCACTTTGTTAGAGTGCAGTAAACAAAACATGCTTATATCTAAAGTGCAGCTTAAACAATTTTACTCAACTCCAATGGCGCTGGTTATTTCTTTAGCGCGATGGTCAGGGAAACGCTCTTTCTTTTTAAACGATGACGATATCGTAGTTTGCACCAGATTACTTTTTCTAGTTGTGCCGGTTAACGTTCAAACTCGGGTGGTGTCGCTTTAGATGCGTCAGCATGTTGGACGTGTTTCCAAGTACATACCCGACCGCTGTTCTGCAGTGCCGGCACACTGCTTTTGTTTTCTCCACTTGTTTATTTTCCATCTTCGTATTTTACCCTGAAACCAAAGTGTTCCCAAACGGAGGACTTAAGGTTTGCGGGTGGGTCTTCAGGTTCGTCAGGCTCACTTGCCATGTTGTCAAAATGCGAGAATGCGCTGCACAAAGTGAAGGCGGAGATTTACGGGACTCAGTCCGTCACTCAATTATGTCCATCAGGGAACTAGATATTTTAAATGGTTCAGCTCGCAAAAACGGAATTAAAATAAAATAAAACAAAATAATATCCTGCGCCCAATAATTCGGTACAGGGTTGTGCCGAACCCAAAGTCGCGTACCGAATGGTTCGACACAAATACATGTACCGTTACGGCCCTAGTCCTTAATTAGTTCGAAGAATGGTTGTACTATGAATGTTAGCACTAGCCTAGCTCCAGTTAGCGCAGCCGGCTTCCCCGCTACTCGCGCGAATGACGCGATAACGCAAATTAACAAAATGGTCAGGCGTCTAAACTCACTCGTTACGCATGGTGCGTTACTCGCGTTATGAGTGAGTAATTCGCTTTACTAGTACCTGGTGTGAACGCTACATAACAGAGGACGTAGAGACATCAACTGAGGCATTCATCTGCAGGCTGTATGGTGTGCCTGAGGTGGACACTTGCATCAAAGCAAGAGTGAAGTTGTTTTGTGCAAGCTGCACACAGGAGATTCTGCCACCATCCTCAGATGCAGCCAAATTCCACATCATACGGGCACATTATCAGGCCTATGTATGGAATCAAGCTCATGTGCCACGCCCCGACCTCCCTCCAGTGACTGAAATGGAATGGATGCTATTGGATGGTCATTTAGTGCCTCAGCTACTCTCTGTACCACCTTTCCAAAAGCTTGTACTGAGATCACCTTCTGTGCTTGTATCAAGGGGTGCCTGAGTCGACGCTGCAGCTGCAGGAGAAGCGGAATGCAGTCCATACTGCAGGAAATTAGGCAACGGCTGCCGGAACACCAACGACAATGATAGTGAATTGGAATAAATTCTACATACTAAGGGACTGTAATTTTAGCAATATCACACGAGAGGGAGTGACGTACTGTATATCGTCATGGCTGTGATTCAGTCATAGATACGAGGCTGCAGGCCGAGTGCCGAAGACAGTTACAGCTGTGACAATATACAGTACATCACTCCCTCTCGTGTGATATAAGGAAATGTTAACAAAAGGTGATGAAATAAATTATTTAAGTACGTTATGTAGCTCTGCGAAAAAAAAACAGTTCCCCCAGTCTGTTGCCAGGCAACACAGCACACATGCCAGGAACTCACAAGCAACTTTGTATTTACGTTGATCTGCAACTGTGTAACTTCGTCCAGTTTGGCTGATGAAACATTGGCAAACCTGGATGTTGGCACGGCCGGATTCAAACACACCTGGAGGTCTGCACAGAAGAGTCCTGGCTTTCCTTTTCCTCGTCCTCTCCCGACGACCACTCATAATTTAATTCAAATCTAATTTTGACGAAAATGTCTATCTTCTTGGTGTAACGCTATAGTGTCAGTTTGCGTCAATGTAGCGAGTGTGACAGTTGGTTAATTAATGGTTGTATTTGTATTTATAATATCTGTGAGCGGAGTGATTTTACTGCTACATGTCCCAGTGATGTTGTACTCTATATCAGCACTCATGGAATGCCTCTCGTCCAATCAAATTACTCAGTCAGAAGTAACTGTTGAATAATTAAGATATATTAATCATCAGATAGCTTATTATTAATTATTATTTAATTTAATTTAATTAATAGTCAAAGAAAAAGTAAACTTCATTTTTTCAAGGATTTTTTCACAATAGCATGAAAATTGGCAATAAATTATTCAGAATTTAAAAGAAAACATTTTAACTACAAACACTTTCAAGCAGTTTCTTTATAGGTGATTATAAATCTGAATATACAACAAAAAACATTTCACTACTACATATCTATTACACCATTTTAACAAAAGTCCTGGTGTTATTTTAAGACTTTACCTGTCAACTGTTATAGTTAAGCTTCCTATAACAAGAGCAAGATGTCAGGTGCCTCTACTGGTGTTGTAGGTCTGGACTGGGCACAGTGGGATTATGCATGCATAGGCCAATTTGTGTGCATGTGTGTGTGTCTGTGTGTTTGTGTTTGGGGTAGGGGTATGGGGCAACATTTTACCATGGTATAACACATTGAAAATACAAAAATAACACCCAGAAATTAAATATTCCAGTAATAATCAGCAAATTATTCGCCACCCCCCCCCCCCCCCCCCGAGATTTTTACCTACATATATGAATTTTAAGCAGTTTTTCTACATTATATCATAAATTTGAATATGGAATTGAATTCCCCATATATGTAAACCCTAAAAAAGACATTTTCCCTCTGTTTTTTTTTTTATCTTGTTTAGGTCAAAAAAAAAAAAAGATTCCTTAATTAGATTTCAGCCTGGTGATGGCGGCCATATTGGATTTTTCAATTTTGAGTCATTATGGGACATTTTTAAGATGGGCATGCAGCAGATTTGGATTCAGCGCCCCTGAAAAACCCTAAAAACGCTGTATGCCCAAAATTAACATGAAGGCCTCTAGTTTCCTGGCGCGGCGCAGGGTGGTGCAGGGTGGCAAACCCTGCGCAGAGCGTGTTTCGAGCAGGGCAACCCGAGGCATGCTCAATTTGGTAGTTTGGCAGACTGAGGTGTGCTGAGATGGGTGTGGCGGCGCAGCAAGGGGAGGTGTCGACAGATCCAGCTTGGCACAGTGACAGTTTAGTGCCCAAAGGCTTCGCCAAAGGTGTGCTAAAAGCTCACCAGCTGAAACCAGGTCTACTGTCAGCACAGGGGGAGCACAGCCGGTGTAAGCCGAAGTTTGGCTGACTGGCAGACAGTGTGCACACGTCACCAAAACCTCACAGGCAAATTTCCAGAATGTCAGGCACATTAACAATGCAATAAATACCCAAAAAACACTATTCAATGCAACTATCTGCAATCAGCACATAAATGTATCTTTATGTCAATTGTCCCGTCCCATCTGATGTCAGATCAAAGGGGATTGGCACCATTTGGCACGTTTGGCAGGCGTAATGGAAATCCAACCTGATTTGATTAACACAGCTACAAACTAATGAGTTCACATCCCTCTCAGCCAACCACAAACAGCCACAGCATCAGATAGGGAGTATATATTCAGCATCTGTCAGAGGTGGGGCACTCGAGTCACATGACTTGACTCGAGTCAGACTCGAGTCACAAATTTGAGGACTTGAGACTTGCTTGACTAACACTGATAAAAGACTCGACTTGATTTTGACTTGTTCTTCATGACTTGAGACTTGACTTAGACTTGAGACAGATGACTCGAAAGAAATTGACTTTTTTAATTGAAATATTTGCATTTTTTGCAACTTTTTTTAAAGGTAGATTACGTTAGAAATTATGTTTTATTTTGAAACATGATTGGGTGATTTTACAGTGCAATGCACGCAGCACGCTGCATGGACCAACAGCGGTCAGCAGGTCAACACAGGAGCAGCAGTCATGGCGGCGGCTAGACCAAGGATAATTCAATTTGGGTTCAAGGATTATGTTGTCGATGACGGTATGAAGAAGAGAACAGCAGTATGCAAGGTCTGCAGCTCAAAAATCAGTGACACGACCACCACAACATCCAACTTCATCCGTCACTACAAAACCCACAAAGAAAGGTAAGCTATGTGAATGTATCCTTTTAGCTAGCTGTTACGGCTGTTAGAAAGCCAGCATTTGCTAACACTAACATAGCTTAAACTGAACATGGCTAAAAAGCTACCTAATGTATATGTCTTCTCAATAAAATGCGCAGTTGAAGTGTCTTTAGCTAACTTATCGGCTGGTCAAATGGGTCAAACGTTAACTAGAAAGGTAATGTTTGCTAACATGACTGCTAATATAGCTTATTAAGCTAACATTACGTTTAAGATATGCATAAGATTAACGTGACGTTATATGAAGTAATATACAGTTTGATATGATGACCAGGTGGACAGCAGGGCACCAGACACCTGATTTTATCATGGCAGACATTGCTTCATTAATAATTACATACATTATTTTCTGATGATCAAATTCATTGTTAAAAGTTTTTTTTTTTTTTTTCTGAAAGTTTCTGAAAGCCATGAAATGCAGGCCTTGTTAAGGGTCACTTAATAGCATACACATGCACAATAATAATCATCAGGTTTGTAAATGTTTAATTTGAATATGTAATATTCACATATCAAGCTATTATTACATTATTACCTTACATTGTAAAGCAGCCTCAAAAAAGAGGAGTCAATATTTTCTAGGGACACTTAACTTGCAATATTGTTTCTTTTAAACTTGCCATTATGAGCATTTTAATTTGACTTGCCATAAGCCCTATAAAAGTATGCCTATAATCATCTTTGGATAATAATGTAAAAGGACTTATTCAGTGGAGCTCACAGGGGAACGTTGTGACAAACTGTGACCATTTGTTTCACATGCTACCATCTCACATTGCATATTAACAGATTTTGTTTGATGTATGAAAATTTCAGTGCATTTTAAAACAGCCAATTCACAGAAATTGAACAGACTTCCTGATTGTGTCCTAGCTATATTGTCTGCAGTTCCAGGATTAATATTAATCTGATTTGATTCTTGCATTCATAGATCTAAACTATATTTCTAATGATTTACTATGTAATGAAGATCATAATGTAGGCTAAAAATATTTCTCTCTCTCTTCTTTTTACTGTCTACAGATTTGAAGAGTACATCCATACCAAAGCAGCTTTGGATCTTAATCAGCCTCCAATCTCCCAATTCATCGAATGGAGGAGTGTGCAACTATACAACTGCAACCATCCCCAGCAGAAAGCCATTACAAACTTAATACTGTCGGACCTCATTATAAATTGCAACATGCCATTGTCTATCGTTGAACATCAAAGTTTTCATCAGTTTTTGTTAATAGTGGACAACAAGTACTCTCCAGTGAGTCGAAGAACAGTTACTTCAAAGCTTGACATTCTGGTGGCAGATAGGCAAATCAAGCTGAAAAATGAACTAGCAATGGCAGATAATGTGTCAGTGTGGTCAGACCGCAGAATGAAAGGCTTTCTTGGAGTCACAGGACATTGGATCAACAGCGAAGATGACAGTCTTAAGTTGAAATCCCAGTTGCTTGCATGCAACCGCTTCAAAGGTTCCCATACAGGGGAGGATTATTGAGGTTGTAGTGGGTGATAGTGGTGTACTGGAATGTGTTATATTGAAAAGTGTTCCTAATATTTTGCCTCCCACATTTGTGTTAATGAATTTGACTATTGTTTTTGCTTGTTTATCAGACTTGATTCTCAGAGAAGCGGGCACGACCAGTCCAACCACCGATGAGCAGGACCAAATGACACCATCAGAGCCAGAGCATCAGTCTGGGCTGTTCTCAGCATACCGCAAAAAAACAGAGGATGGATTCAAGTTCCATTCCCCAAATTCAGTTGAACCACTGTTTGGACATTTGTGATGGAAGGAGCTGCCTTCAGTTTTGGGCCATGAACAGGCGCACCTTCCCCTCTTTGTTCAAGGTGGCAGTAAGACTTATGGCAGGCCCTGCATCAAGTGCACCTGTTGAACGTGTGTTCAGCCATGGCGGGGTGATAATGCGACCCCATCGTTCACAACTCTGACAAAGTACTATGAAATTTATTTTTTTGCAAATGCAGTGCATTGTAAGTTGACTTATGTTTTGAGGCAGCAAGATTGTTACCAGCTTTGAGGCTTGTGTAATTCCACTTCCTACAGTATGTGTGTGATATTGCTTTTGAAATATTCCTTTTTTTCATGTCCGAAGCCATGTGTGGCAAATAATGTTCTACAACATATAGGGTGATTGACTGATTGACTTGATCTGTTCTCATTTGTATACGGCCACCTAGAGGTCCTGATTGATTCTGTTAATAGGTTGCAGATAATAATCATAAAAACGTATTCAAACGATTCACATAATGGTTTTAGTATGCCACATGCTATTCTTGTTGTTTTGTTCTGTTCATATCTATACTATTTAGCAACTTTGCCACACAGTTAAAAGGATATTTCACGTTAGTATAACTTGTCAAGTTTAAGCAATCTTATCTCCATCTAAGCATATCTGTCTACAAACAAGCTAGCAACTAGTGGTGGCGAAATGAAGCCTCATGAACCACTGTCTTTATTTTCTGACCCCACCAGATGGTGCTCTTGGTTTAAAGCTTTCAGACCTTTGTTGACCAGACAGCGCCATCTGGTGGCTTCAGAAAATAAAGACAGCAGTTCATGAAGCCTCATTTAGCAATCACTGCTGCTAGCAACCACTGCTGTCCCTGTCATGAGGAGCCTGACACCTGGGAGGAATGGTGGTGTTGACAGCAGATGACAGGGACATCTAGCATACTTGTAGATACACTTAGATAAAGATAAGATTGCTTAAACTTGACAAGTTAAACTAAAGTGAAATAGTCCTTTAACGTTGTGGCAGCGATGCTTGCTAGTGTGGATATGAACTGGACAAAATAACATGAATAGCACGTGGCATACTAAAACCATTAAGTGAAAAAGTTTTCATGGTTTGATGTAATGTTTAGTCATGTCAGTAATGTTTACATTTCAGGCAAAATGTTTTTATTTGTTTTTATATACTTATTTTTATTTTATGTACTATTCAGTTGATGATGCAATACTTTTTTGTGCACAGAAATGTGAATGAGAAGCACCTTAGACAGATGCTTAGCAGGCCATGGAGAAATGGCGTGACCCTCCTGAAGGTGGAAGTAAGCAGTTAAGTAAAGCCCTATTTGGACGGGATTAGTTTGGGGTAAAGTAATAATTACCAGAAATTTTAGTCCCGTCCGAATGTGCCATGTCAGTAAAGATTACCGTGACTTTTACCTCCAGGAAAGGGTCCAGGACAATTACCTCAGGTAATACTAATCCCGTGCAAATAGACCAGCAGTAAGTATGTGTGTTAGGCCTGTCAAAAAAAAAAAATCTTAGTTAGAAATATATTCGAATATATATATATATATATTTTTTGTTAACACTTCTTAAGTCAGTCCGCGTTTTAGATTGTACCTCTCGCCCACTTTCCCGGGAGTTATACGCTAACTCCCAGGAACTTACATGTACTTTAGAGCATAATTCCTCCCAGTCACTTACCCCATACTTTGCCAGGAGTTAGAGTATCTCTCGCGGTCACTTAGCACATACTTTCCCGGGAGTTAGAGTATCCCTCGCGGTCACTTAGCATACTTTCCCAGGAGTTTCCCAAAACTTATGGTTTAATTTCCTCATATGAATTTGTATGAAGTGCAATAAAAACAAATGCTTTTGCCCTTTGTTCATGGCAGTTGATTCAGTCACTTTTATGTAGCCTATGTGTCATCAGACAATTTCACCCACACTCCAGGGTTTTAACATTTATGTTTTGTTTACATTTCATTGTATGAGTTTGAATATGACTATGTCAAGAAATGGGTCTATATTCTGAAAATTGCCTAATTAACGGGCAGGCTGGAGTACAAAGCTAACTTACCTCTCTCAAGTGCACATCTATGGAAGTCTGTAGTGCCATCCGAGGACAAAACACAAACAATACAGTAATGTAATAATATAGCCTACATATATCTTAAAATACACAATAATGAGTCATTAAAAGTTATAAAATGTTTTTATTATTTAATTACACAGAAACCACATGGTAGGTGCTGTTCTCACATCAACAGCGTACTTTCACCAAAACTTACAGGGAAACTAGGCAGTACTTTCCGCCTAAGTATATACTAACAAAAGAGACCGGGCTAGATTATGAAGTTTGCACTGTTTGCCTGTCTTTAGTCTGAAAGTACTAGGTAATTTCCCCAAAACTTACAGGGAAACTAGGCAGTACTTTCCACCTAAGTATATACCAACAAAAGGGACCGGGCTGGATTATGAAGTTCGCACTGTTTGCCCGTCCTTAGTCTGTAGCTTGGCACTCAGATGTTAACCTTTTAAAAACAGTTAGTTCAATGCTTCACAAGGTAACAATATTACCAGAAAATAATACACAGACGAATCAAAGTGTCCCTGACAAAAAATAACAGAGTTCCACTGGTTGTCTTATTCAAATTCAGTTTTGTTCCTTCTGTTATAAACTGTTCAGTTTAGTTTTAATCCTTTATTGTGACAAATGCACTTTTTAAGTCACAAGTCAAGTGGAAAAGGTTGTTGTGATACTACTGCCACACTGGAGTGTGATGCTCAAGTGATGGAGACAGAAGAATGGATGGGCTCCTGCAGATAATAGGTGATCTTGATCCAACTCCTTGGGTCAAGGCAGAGATCAGGTTCATGGGTGGCTCGCCTTCTCTCTCGTCAGGTAGAATCTCAAATCCACACGTAATTTTCCATAGGATCTCAAAAACCTCACCTGTGTAGAAACAGAGCTATTACTATTTTGCATCATCAACTTCAATTGTTTTATGGCCATAATCAATATCACATAAATACATCACAGTTACACAAAGTGAGCAGATGAATAACTTTTAACTGTACAGTTTTTCTCAGCATGGAATACTTTATCCTGTCTTTACATTTCACATCATGAATTATTAGCCTTTTAATCCATAACTTGTGATTATTAAGCATATTAATCAATTACAAATAATACGTATTTCCTTTTGAACTACAAAGTTAATGTTTTTAACCATTTGTTTAACATTGTTCAACTTAACTATGAATAACAAAATCATGTATGCTATTAATACACATATTTCGAAACTGTGGGCTACACCAGTACACACACTGTGTTACCCTTGACTATTCATCATTAATAACATCCATAACCAACTCTAATAGTGCAGATGTGTTCAGTACACTACTAACACAAATACAAACGGCAACGACCTCGAGGCAAAACAACTGTAGCACTTTACTGTTAGGAGTAGGTTGCAACGCCACAGTTAGAGGGAAGCACACACTTTACTTTATAAATAAAATAACACTAATAGTAATACTACTACTACTACTAATAATAATGAATTCTAATATTATTTGTTTACTAAATTAATTTGAAAATATTCTAACTCAATTTCATGGTGCTTTGGACAGTCCTATCATACGCACATGATGGCAGGAGGGGACGGCGGAATGCGTGAATGGATTTACCCCTCCCACTTGTGGTAGTTTTACTGATATTTCTTATCCCGTGTGAATCGGCCATTAATATTACTGACGTCCTATGGTAAAGTGACATTACCCCACGTGCCCATGTAAAACTAATCCCGTCCGAATAGTGCTTTTGTTAGGTAATTGTAAGCAGGCTGCAATAGTTTGAGTTATTATTGATGTTGAAATAAACCTCAACTTGTGTACCACTGTCTTTACTGATTTAAATGTGGAAACTGGGGTGGATCATCAGATTTTTGTATGACTTGACTTGTGACTTGCTTGACCTGAGCAATGACTTGACTTGCTTGACTTATAGCAGGGACTCGACTTGACTTGCTTGATTCTCACCACAGAGACTTGGAACTTGCTTGACACTTGAAGGTTATGACTTGAGACTTGCTTGTGACTTGCACATGAGTGACTTACTCTCACCTCTGGCATCTGTACATCTTAGAAAAGTCAAAAGAAAAGAAACAGAATGAGACTGTGAGAGAGAGAAAGAGAGAAACCCAACATTGAGAGAAACCCAACATTGATTTACAATTGTGGTGACCTCCTCCCAGGCTACCTTTGCATCATCAGCCTATGGAGGTCTGCTCGCAGTTCTGTATATTCGGACACTGCGAGCTTGGACCTCCCAGACCAAAACATCAGTTTCCTCCTGGGAGAAGTTTGGCTGTCTGACGCTGCTGCCCACTTCTGCCATGGCGAATTGAGTAAATTCTCATTATGCCTCCGCGCGGCGCATTTAAGGGCGAGGAGACGGGCACATGTGATTGGTGTGATGTGAATCGGCTGTGTAAAACGCACTCCACGCCTTCTCTCCTCCCTCTTTCCGGAGTAGCTGCGCCAGTGTGCACGGTGTGCCAAACTTGCAAAATCCGCCTGGCCACACCCAGTTGGCGAAGCGCAGGTGTGCTGCACCTCCACCTCGCCCAGTCTGTGAAACTAGAGGCCGAAATGCCTTTGGGGCTCACTTTTTGGGGAACTTGACCCTAACTGTTAATTGTCCAAAAAAACAAAAAACTTCAAGTTCTGCTCTAGACTTGCGAGCGCAAAGGGAGGGGGGATCAAGAGAGCTGCAGCTCTAAAAATAACTGTCTATGTCTATGTACTATGAGGAGGAGGACTGACTCCACCCCTCTAACGGCCTGATGGCCCGACAGCTTTTCACACACATATCTGCAACAAACTCAGTCTGCACTGACATTCAGCTTAATACAGCACCCTTGAAAAATTCGTGTTTACATGTTCACGACAACCACTGTCAAATTGGACCAAATTAAAAGTGAACGAGACTTAAACCACACTCTCAACTCACACTTACACTTATAACTTTATCCATGTCCAGAATATCAATACTGTCTGCATCAAGCTTGGCAAGGGTGCCATTTCATTTGTCAGTTGCACACACACACACACACACACACACACACACACACATAAAAACAACAATTCCACACATGGGTATGGTCTTATGTATTGATAGATTATCAAATATGGAATTTATTTCTTTCATTGTTTGTTCTGTTTAGAAGGAGATATTGACTCGGGCCATGCTTACATGTATATACTCATCCACGCTGGCCTACACTACTCCCTTTGCCTATCGTGACTTGTATGGGGGAACCCTGAAGAGGTTGGTGGTGTAATAATAGGATTGTTGTTCCTAGTTGTGTTGTTCCGGGGAACTTTTAGAGTGTGACACACCACACTGAAATGCTGGCTAGAGCTGTATATGCTGTGAAGACTTTCAGCTGTAAAAAAGTTACAAGTGAGCAAGTTAAATGTTCTAACCATCCATTCTGTATGGTTTATTGAAAACGGAGCAGAATGAAACACGGTGGCAGTGGTGTCAATTCAATCAATCAATCAATCAGTTTTGTTTATAAAGCCCAATATCACAAATCACAATTTGCCTCACAGGGCTTTACAGCATACGACATCCCTCTGTCCTTAAGGCCCTTGCAGCGGATAAGGAAAAACTCCCCAAAACAAACCCTGTAACAGAGAAAAAAAACGGTAGAAACCTTAGGAAGAGCAACTGAGGAGGGATCCCTCTTCCAGGACAGACAGACGAGCAATAGATGCCGTACAGAACGGATCAGCATAATAAATTAACAGTAATCCATATGACACAATGAGACAGAGAGAGAGAGAGAGAGAGAGAGAGAGAGAGATGCAGGTAATGACAGTAGCTTACAACAATATTATTGAAAGTAATAATATTATAGTTATAGTTCTGGCTACTGTGGTACAATATGTTGAAAGTATGTATTAATATCTGGCAGTATACATATGTGACAATAGTCATATGTGTATAATAACAGTAGAAGTATGACTAATGACTAATGATGGCAGCAGCAGCAGGAGGCATTTGGCAGGACCATGGCAGCAGTACAACCATACACGTCACGCTGTCCAGGCACCGCTGCGATATGAGTTAATCTGAAAGACAGTGGAGCACAAAGGCTCTGGAGAAGAAGCCGAGTTAGTGACATCCAGAATGGCCGAGTTAGCAAGATGCAGTAATAGAATACGAGAGAGAGCGAGAGAGAGAGAAGGAGAGTAGGTGTCCGGTGTATTACAGGGGGGTCCTCCAGCAGAGTAGGCCTAAGTCAGCCTAACTAGGGGCTGGTACAGGGCAAGCCTGAGCCAGCCCTAACTATAAGCTTTATCAAAGAGTAAAGTCTTAAGTCTAGTCTAGTAGGTAACAAAAGCGTGGACCAATCTTTTCGGGTCAGGATAGGCCTAATTTTCGCAATATTACGCAGATGAAAAAATGCAGTCGGTGAGGTTTGTTTTAAATGAGAATTAAAAGACAAATCTTGATCAAATATTACTCCGAGGTTTCTTGTGGTAGTGCTAGAGGCCAGAGCAATGCCATCTAGAGAAACTATGTCATCAGATAAAGAGTCTCTGAGTTGTTTGGGGCCGAGAACAATAACTTCAGTTTTGTCTGAATTTAACATCAGGAAATTGGTGCTCATCCAAGTTTTTATGTCTTTCAGGCAGTTATGGAGTTTAGTTAATTGATTACTTTCTTCTGGCTTCATCAATAAATACATACAGTCATTTGTAATTTTAACTAGTGCTGTCTCAGTGCTATGATGCACTCTAAATCCTGACAGAAATTCCTCAAATAAATTATTATCATGGAGAAAATCACACAGCTGGTCTGCGACTACTTTCTCAAGGATCTTTGACATAAAGGGAAGATTAGATATTGGTCTATAATTGGCTAACACCTCTGGATCCAGGGTGGGCTTTTTTAGTAGAGGTTTAATTACAGCTACCTTAAAAGACTGTGGTACATAGCCTGTTAATAAGGATATATTGATCCAGCGTTTCCCACAGGATTTTGGGAAACTATTGGGGGGGGGGGGCATCCCCCCCAGAAGAAAATTTTGAACATTGTAAATTGAAATTGAAATGAATTTGTATACAAAATGTACAGAAAGGTAAAATCATCAAGTTTTGAAAAAGTATTGCAAGTTCATTTTGTCTTTAATGTTATTACCTTATATTATCTTTGTAATATGATTATCTTATATAATGTTATTACAATCCTAAAACATTCTCCAGGTCCTCTGTAACGCTGCAGGACTTATTTACACCCTGCCCAGCAGCAGTACTGTGGCGAATGGTCCCTAACTGCGGGGAGAATGGAGCAGGCTTCCCGGGAGGTCCGCCGCTTTTCCCGGTCCCTCTTCTCCACACTTTGGGCTCTAGTTTCACAGACTGGGCGAGGCGGGGGCGCAGAGCACCTGCACCACCTGGGTGTGGCCAGGCGGATTTTGCAAGTTTGGCACACCGTGCGCGCTGGCGCAGCTACTTGTCTGTCCCACCTCCGTCCCTCCTACCTGCGCAAGTCGGAAAGAGGGAGGAGAGAAAGCATGGAGTGGGTTTTACACACATCACACGAATCAAATGAGCCCCTCTCCTCGCCCTTAAATGTGCCGCACGAAGGCGTAATGACAGTTTACTCAATTCACCATGGCAGAAGAGAGCAGCAGCATCAGACGGCCAAACTTTTCCCAGGAGGAACCTGATGTTTTGGTCTGGGAGGTCCAAGCTCGCAGTGTCCAAATACGGAACTGTGAGCAGACCTCCATGGGCTGATAATGCAAAGGTAGCCTGGGAGGAGGTCACCACAATTGTAAATCAATGATGCGTTTCTCTCGTGCGCGCGCTCTCTCTTTTTCTCTCTCACAGTCTCACTCTGTTTCTTTTCTTTTGACTTTACTAAGATGACAGATGCTGAATATATACTCCCTATCTGATGCTGTGGCTGTTTGTGGTTGGCTGAGAGGGGTGTGGACTCATTAGTTTGCAGCTGTTTAATCAAATCAGGTTGGGTTTCCATTACGCGTGCCAAACGTGCCAAACGGTGCCAATCCCCTTTGATCTGACATCAGATGTGACGGGACAGTCGATAGAGAGATACATTTATGTGCTGATTGCAGATAGTTGCATTGAATAGTGTTTTTTGGGTATTTATTGCATCGTTAATGTGCCTGATATTCTGGAAACCTGCCTGTGAGGTTTTGGTGACGTGTGCGCACTGTCCACCGGTCAGCCAAACTTCGGCTTACACCGGCTACGCTCCCCCTGTGCTGACAGTAGACCTGGTTTCAGATGGCAAGCCTTTAGCGCATCTTCGGCGAAGGCTTTTGGCACGAAACTGTCACTGCGCCAAGCTGGATCTGTCGACATCTCCCCCTGCTGCGCCACCAAACCCATCTCAGCGCACCTCGGTCTGCCAAACTACCAAACTGAGCGTGCTCCGGGTTGCACTGCTCGAAACTAGCTCTGCGCGGGGTTCTCCACCCTGCGCTGCGCCGGGAAACTAGAGCCCTTTGACTTATTTCCACCCAGCCGACAGTGGGACTTATATTCATTGTGCCGACAGTGGCTTGGAAAACCGCCGTGCGGGCCGCCATAGTTTCGTTAATTAATGGGAAACACTGTGATCATATCTAATATATGAGTGTTAACTAAAGGAAAGACCTCCTTATGTAGCCTAGTTGGGATGGGGTCTAAGAGACACGTTGATGATTTAGATGAAGAAATCACTGCGGTCAATTCTTGAAGAGAAATTGGGAAGAAGCAATCTAAATATATATTAGGTTTTACAGCTGTGTTTGAGGTTAGATAGGTACTATCTGAGGACAGGAGGTCATGAATTTTGCCTCTAATAGTTAGAATTTTGTCATTAAAAAAGCTCATAAAATCATTACAGCTAAGGGCTAAAGGAATACAAGGCTCAATAGAGCTTTGACTCTCAGTCAGCCTGGCTACAGTGCTGAAAAGAAACCTGGGGTTGTTCTTATTGTCTTCTATTAATGCTGAGTAATAGTTTGCTCTGGCATTGCGGAGGCCCCTCTTATAAGTTTTGAGACTGTCTGTCCAGATTAAACGAGATTCTTCCAGTTTGGTTAATCACCAATTCCTTTCAAATTTTCGCGATATTTGTTTTAACTTACGGGTTTGAGAGTTATACCAAGGAACAAACTTTCTTTGGTTTTTTGACTTCTTTTTAAGAGGAGCTACAGAGTCAAGTGTTGTTCGCAGCGAGCCTACGGCGCTATCAACAAAATGATCAATTCGGGAGAGGTTAAAGTCGGTACAGGAAACCTCTGTTACTGAGGGACTTGGTATTGAATTTAATGACGGAGTAATCTTTTCCTTAAATTTTGCGACAGCACTATCTGATAAACATCTAGTATAGTAGCTCTTGCTGAGTGGTGTGTAATCGAGTAAAAAGAAATCAAAAGTAATCAGATAATGATCCGATAGCGAGGGATTCTGTGGAATGACTTTTAGGTTATCAGTTTCAATTCCATACGTCAGAACTAGATCGAGGGTATGGTTAAAACAATGAGTAGGTTCATGTACACCCTGACTGAAGCCAATGGAGTCTAATAATGAGATAAACGCGGTAGCCAGGGAGTCATTATCAACGTCGACATGAATGTTAACATCGCCTACAATAATAACTTTATCTGATTTAAGAACTAAACTGGATAAAAAGTCTGAGAATTCAGATACAAATTCAGAATACGGGCCAGGAGCACGGTACACTGTAACAAATAAAAGTGGCTGCGAGGTTTTCCAGGTCGGATGTAAAAGACTAAGAACGAGGCTTTCAAATGAATTATAATCTAGTTTAGGTTTCGGGTTGATTAACAGACGAGTTAAAAATGGCTGCAACTCCCCCTCCTCGGCCGCTGCCTCGAGGAATGTGGGTATTATTGTGACTGGGAGGAGTGGACTCATTAAGACTAACATATTCATCTTGACACAGCCAGGTTTCAGTGAGGCTGAGTAATATGATTATCTGATATTAAATTGTTTACTAACACTGCTTTAGACGATAGAGACCTGATATTTAACAGTCCGCATTTAATTCTCCTGTTTTGTCTTTCTGTCACAGAAGAGGTTTTAATTTTTACGAGGTTGTTATGCACAACTCCTCTTTGTTTAATTTTAGATTTAAATAATTTAGGTGGTTGGGGGACAGACACCGTTTGTATAAAACTATGAAAACTATGGCTGGGTAACTGAACTAGAAGCTCAGAGAGGCGTACAGGACTGTGACTCTGAGTCCTGATCTCATCTCTGGGTTGTCAGGGATTTAAATTATTAATAAAGTTTGCCAGGTTCCTAGAAATGAGAGCAGCTCCATCCAAAGTGGGATGAATGCCGTCTTTCCTAATAAGACCAGGTTTTCTCCAGAAAGTTTGCCAATTATTAACAAAACCCACATCGTTTGCTGGACACCACCTGGACAGCCAGCGGTTAAATGATGACATGCGGCTAAACATGTCATCACTGGTCAGATTTGGGAGGGGTCCAGAGAAAACTATGGAGTCCGACATCGTTTTTGCATATTCACACACCTAGGCAATATTAATTTTAGTGACCTCCGATCGGCGTAACCGGGTGTCATTGTCGCCGACGTGAATAACGATCTTACTGAATCTACGTTTAGCTTTAGCCAACAGTTTTAAATTAGATTCAGTGTCACCCGCTCTGGCCCCAGGGATACATTTGACTATGGCCGCTGGTGTTGCTAACTTCACGTTTCTCAGAATAGAGCTGCCAATAACCAGAGTTTTATCCTCAGTGGGTGTGTCGCTGAGTGGGGAAAAGCGGTTGGAAACGTGAACAGGCTGGTGGTGAGCCGTGGGCTTCGGCTTGGAGCTGTGCTTCTGGTGAACCGTAACCCAACCTCCCGGCTGAACGGGAGTTACCGGAGGACAGTTAGTAGAGGCTAAGGCTATGTGGCTCTGCACCGGCTACAGGGGGCTAGCTAACTACCGCAGCTACTGAATGGTTTTCCATGGTGCGGAGCCGCGCTTCTAATTCACTAAGCTTCGCCTCCAACGCAGCAAATAAGCTACACTTATTACAGTTACCACTGTCGCTAAAGGAGGCAGAGGCATAACTGAACATTTGGCACACCGAGCAAGAAAGAGCAGAGGGAGAAGCCATCGCTAACTGTAAAGCTAATGTAGCTACCAAGGCTAGTAACGTGCAAACAACAGCTAAGAGATTAGCGAGAAAGTCGTGGAAAGGAGGAGAGCTATAAGTGCTTAAACAGAACCAGTGTGGGTTAAGACTTGAAATAGACGTTAAAGTTAAAGCAACTGATGTGAGAAAGCAGGCTAGTAGAATTCACGAGAGCAGTACAAAGACACTGTCACAGAAACACCGGAAATAACACAACTCGCTTACCACAATACGTCAGCACAGCCACATCAACCTGTAGAGTGTAATTGCCGTTTGCTGTGGAAGAGTGCTGCTAGCTAGCTGATTAGCCATGACAAGTCGACCAACTGACCGGATCATCACAACCAGATTGCGGTGACAATAGCTGACGTCGCAATGGAAGGACTCAAACCTCCGTCAATATTGGATTTGGACTCCAGTAACTTAGCGAAGACATGGAAGAGTTGGAAGGAGGAGTTTACACTGTACACGGACCTCACCATGCCAGAGGCGGAGGAAAGTACAAAGGTCAAGCTATTCTACTATCTCATAGGGGAGAGCGGGAGAGAGCTACTGGACACACTGGCGAGTGACGGCGCGTCAGCGAGGACTACAGTGAGTTCAATGATGAAACGGTTTGATGAACACCATAACCCGAAAGTGAACGAGACTGTCGAGAGGTACAGATTCTTTGTGCGAAACCAGGGATTGGATGAAAACATTGACAAGTATGTCACGGACTTGAGAGTGCTGGCCAGTAGTTGTAACTAAAACTGACGCTGGAGAAATGCCTGCAAATATGTAGAGCTGCAGAGCTGTCTAAGGAGAACAGCAAAACACTGCAAGGGCAAACAGTGGAGGAAGTTCATGCACTTAAACAGACTGCAAGGAAAAGCAAAGAGGACAAAATTAACTGTAAGTTTTGTGGCAAAACACACGAGAAAAACAAAAGCAAATGTCAGGCTTTTGGCAAAAAGTGCAAGAAGTGTCGAAAAGAAAATCATTTTGCGGTAAAGTGTAAATCAAGAACACTGAACAGCAGTAAACAAGTGCATGTTGTCTCAGAACAGGATAGTGACATATATGAGGACATCATGACCGTAACAGAGGTAAATGGGGACAATGAGACAGTGAACCAAGTGAAAGAGGGCCACAGCCCAGGCCAACAGCTCTTTGCAGGAATGATGATAAACAGAACACTAGTTAAAGCAGCTATGCAGAACTTTTTACCATCAATAAAACTGTCCCTAGTTCGTATCACCCCCCCTTGAAGATCCGCATATTTATTTGAACCCAACAGCGACAAAAAAGCCTTTCTCTATATGGCTATTTAGCGTAGCCTCACTCCAGTCGGACACACAGCGGAAGTCAGCAAACCAGAATGCGAATATGCTTTTCGTAGGTGGAATCTGGGAAAAATTCGCAAAAGTCCCGCCCTCAAGCACTAGGATTGGACAGGCAGCCTGACAGTCAAACTCGCACCCCAGCCAGTGCTACGTCATCATTCTTTCATTCATATCTTCTCTACAGCTAGTCTGCCGCTGCCACTTGGAAATGAAAATGTATGTCAACTTCACGCACCAATCGTTAGGCTGTGTTAATAGGCCTACATTGTAAATAGTTCATCGTTCTTCTTAATTAAGCCATTACTATAATTCTATTATGTAGAAATTATTAATAATTACTTGCATTACTATAATTTAATTATGTAGAAATTATTTATATATTGAATACTTGCATTACTATATTTTGATTATGTAGAACTTATTTATATATTGAATAATTACTTCCATTGCTATAATTCCATTATGTAGAAATTATTTATATATTGAATAATTATTCTAATGTGATTGGCTTAGACCTCGGCTATTTGAATTGTTGTAGGTGATCAGATCAGCCCGCACAGCATTGCAAAACTGGATAATATCATGTCAGATCAGACTCTGAAGTCAAACTAGTAGCCTACATCATGGATATATATAGAACACGGCCTACACAGTCCAACTTCTGCATCACAATCGTGGGTAGAAGGGTAGAATGTGTTCCACCTAGGCACATATTGGCTTCCACACAGTGAGCCAAGCTGTGAGGAGCGGCTGGCTTCCTCCCTGTCCTCTTAGAGGGGTGGTCACACACGCCAATCAGAGAAATTCGTCCTCCCTGTCCTCTTATAGGGGTGGTCTCACACACGAATCAGAGAAATTCGTTTGACTAACGTTAGTTTAATAATAAATATTCATTTCAATCTCCTTACAATCACAGTCTCCTTCCCTGCGATGAAGCGCGAGCCGGCAGGGAAGCGCGAGCGAGCAATGGAGTCACGTGACGGATTTTGGCCTCTTTGGATTGGATCAGGGACTTAACCAACGTGATTGGATAATCTCCGGCTATCCCCTCATTAATATTCATGATTTTCCCAGATTCCATCTACGAAAAGCATATTCGCAACCAGAATACGGCACCCCAGGCGGAAGTGATTCTGCTCGCCCGCAGCAGCCCGCAGCGATTAAAACACAGAAGAAGGAGCCGTGTTTACACAGTTTTTCGAGTAAGCAATATGCAACGGGCATTGCTGAACACATAACACCTAACAGTTTTACCAGAGATGTATCTATGAGGACTTGGTTGTACTTTTGATGTCATGGCGGATAACAAAGAAGCATCATCTAAAATTATCTGTGACTGTGACCATGAACACAAATTTACAGCAGGCAGTTGTCCTCAGTTTATAAGAAATTCAGAGCTACACCAGAACATTTATGAACAGGTCTTACTTTACTACTAATTTGTGTGTAACGTTAGCATGTTAGCATGTTTCCACTAATTACTTGGACTGACCTAACTTTAGTAGCATTAGCTTTGCAAGCGAAGGCTGCAGGTAACAGCTTTGTTGTGTTAGTAATATGTTATGTCTTCACTGTGTATTTTCACATAAAAGAATACTCCGATGATTTGAGAGTTATGCCCTTTCTCTATCATTTTCATATTGAGACAACATGATCGATATTTTTTTTGTGTCTGTACGTCCAGAGGCTGGGTCTCAGCGTTTAGCATTGCGCTTATAGGGGGTCAGTACGTCCTGCTCTGTGATCCGCGGAGGGATACACTGGTGAGCAGGCAGGCACAGACGTAGCTTGCAAACAAAACTCAGCTGTTTATTTAGCCTAGCGATATCTCTGGATTTTAGTAGCTGCAATGGACAACTCTGAACGTGATTTTGAAGAGTTTCTTGTAGCAGACACAGATCCAGAGCCATACCTGTTTGAGCCGGAGTACACAGATGAGGAACTCCATGTGTTGCATGCTGAGCAGACGAGAAGAGAGGCTGAATCCTCCGCTCCCATTTTGCTGCACAGAATGGGACTCGGTGCTACCATCGTTGGGGAGATATATCATCAGGAGGAAAACCGCCGCAGAGAGTGCATCACAAGGAATGAAAATGTTGCAGCAATCACTAATCCTGGCGTGATTTAAACTTTCTTTCATGTTCCTAAGATGAACTGGAAAAAACGCCCCAGGCCTGCAGGAGCTGATGGACAGCTTTTAGTCGGGTGAGTAATATCGTCCGTGTCGTCTCTTTGTTTGCTTATACCGAGTGACCTAGCGTACCTGTCGCAGAGCCAGCTGCAGCTGTTGCTCACTGGTGTATCCCTCCGCACAAGATGTACTGACCCCCTACAAGTGCCATGCTAACCGCTGTCTCAATATGAAAATGATAGAGAAAGGGCATAACTCCCAAATCGTCAGAGTATTCTTTTCACATAATAATGCGGACTCAGCAGATGACTTGTTAACTGTTTATTTCTCCTTACACCGAACGTACATGGCTGCTTCTCATTGTTTCCAGTAGCACAACAACAGTTACTACATTACCCAGAATAACTTGAGGCTCACGCTACTATGGTAGCCTTAGTAGCTCAAAATACACAACAGATTAGATTAGATCAGAACAGAAACACGACAGGAGAATTTACTGAGTAATTTTGCTGTTTCCAGTAATTACTTGGACTGACCTGACGTTAGTTAATCCTCTCGCTCTCCAAAACAAATGCATGCAGTAATTGCTGGCTGCAGTCGGAATTTTACGACACCAGGCTGTGGGTGTCATACCGCTTCGACCAAAGGGGCGCTATAATCAACGAAAACAAAAAGTTCTGCACAGCTGCTTTAACTTCCAGATAGACTGTGGAGCCACCTGCAACATCATCCCCATACATCTCCTAAACCCAGGCACACAGCTGGAGCACACAGAGAAAGTGCTTGTGACGTATAGTAAGACCAGGTTGTGCCTGCTGGGAAAATGTAAGGTCAAAGTCAGAAACCCCAGAAACAACAAACTGTACAGACTGGAGTTTCAAGTGGTGGACCAGAATGGCAAAATCCCGATACTGGGCAGAAAGGCTAGCGAAGCCATGAAGTTAATAAAAGCACAGTACGAGAATATCCTGGCCATTGATGACATAGTGAGAAAAGAACTGAGTCCTGTGACAAATGAGGAAAAATATGACAAACACATGACAATGGATAAAATCAAGACAGAGTTTGAGGATGTGTTCGCTGGTGATGGCTGTATGGAGGGGGAATACAGCATTGAAATAGATAACAGTGTGCCGCCAGTGAAACTACCAAAACGCAGAGTGCCAGTTGCTATGATGACACCCCTTAAAGAGGAACTCAGGGATCTGGAGAAAAGAGGGATCATTGCACCAGTGGAGCGCAGCACTGACTGGATAAGTAGCATGGTCTCAGTGACAAAACCGAATGGGAAACCAAGGATCTGTATAGACCCAAAACTACTGAATTGGGCACTTAAAAGGAGCCATTTTCCCCTCCCGACAATTGATGACATACTCCCAGAAATGTCAAAGGCTAAGATATTCACAGTGTGTGATGTAAAGCACGGCCTCTGGCATGTCAAATTAGAAGAGGAGTCAAGCTACCTCACCACATTCGCCACCCCATTTGGCCGGTTCCGTTGGCTGAGAATGCCGATGGGAATAAACCCAGCACTAGAAGTCTTCCAAAGGAAGCTCACACAAGCACTAGAGGGCTTACCTGGAGTTTACATCATAGCAGATGATGTGTTGGTCACGGGTGAAGGTGAATTGGCAGTAAAAAAATCCAAATGTCTCATGGTGAAAGCAGCAGCTGCAGGACAAGATCCATACTTGGCTATACTGGACCATCACAATACACCAAGCCAAGGTCTTAATATAAGCCCGGCACAGAGACTTCTGAACAGGAGGACGAGGACCCTCCTTCCTACCAAAGACACGCTTTTGGAGCCAGAGATGAAAAAAACAACACACAAGGACTGATACACAATAAACAGAGACAGGAAAAATACTACAACCGCACAGCAAGGGACATGGTCACTCTGAAACAGGGAGACTCTGTGAAAGTTCAGCCGTTTTAGCCACATGGAGTCTGGAAAGCAGCAGAGGTGATTAAACCTGTGAGCCACAGATCTTATGAGGTGAAACTGGAATCTGGAGGTATTCTGAGAAGGAATCGTCGTCACCTCAGACGGAATCTGTGCACGCCCACCTCACCAACACAAACAGGGACTGTTTTACACACACCAAGAGTGGTGGCGGAGCAATGCCCAGTAGGGGACCAACCAACTGTCACTACCAGGTCAGGTTAACAGACCTTGCTACCTGAAGGACTTTACTCACTAACAAGTGATGTTTCAGGACTCTTACAAAGTCATGTGTCATGTTGAATATTTGTGTCATGGAAAAAAATGAAAAAAAAAAAAAAACAAGGGAAAAGGGAGAGAAATGTAATGTATATGCACATTTGTTTTTTTGTTTGATGGGATAAAATATTTTGGTTAGTCATATTGGTATGGAGAACTCAAGAGACAGGAGTCCAGAGAGATACTTTTCTTTTATTTGATGTTTAAGTTAATCTTGATAATTTGATTAATTAATTGTGGTAATTTTATTTGGTTTAAATTGCTAAGGGTTTTGATGTCTTTACTAACATTGAAAATATCGCTGAGATTAAGTGATGTGTTAAGAGTAAGGGAAGTTACTTCAAGAAAATAAAGAAAGATGTAACAATAGGATTGTTGTTTCTAGTTGTGTTGTTCCGGGGAACTTTTAGAGTGTGACACACCACACTGAAATGCTGGCTAGAGCTGTATATGCTGTGAAGACTTTCAGCTGTAATAAAGTTACAAGTGAGCAAGTTAAATGCTCTAACCGTCCATTCTGTTTGGTTATTGAAAACGGAGCAGAATGAAACAGGTGGTACCCCTAACCTTTCCTCATAAATCTCTTTCAATATCTCCCATGCCAGTTTAATTATGTGCCTAATTAACTATTTGAAAACACAGTTTATTTATACTGCGAGGTTCCCCACATCTCTGTGAGGATTATATAGTTATGAATATATTCTAATGCATAGATTATTTATACCCTTCTGGAGACCTTTTGGAGTCCCACAGTCAGTGCAATTGTAACCTTTGTGTTTTCTTACAGTCTGGTCACCTGCCTTTCAACTGCCTTCTCCTTTCTAGTGATTTTCATCACACTGAAATCATTCACTGAAATCTGTTGGGTATTCACCTTTCAGAGCCCTTTAAAGGAGTGTTTAGGATAACAGGCTTAACATAAGCAGACTCTTGCCAGTTCTTCTGACCTTTCAGAACTCCGCTCTGCTCCACAGTGAGCACGTATCCCAAATTTCAGCCTTGACTCCGGCCTCACTGTCGGGTCCACACACAGCTCGGACCAAGCACCGCGGTCATCAACAACAAAATCTGCCAGCACTCAGCTGGCCTGAAACACTCACCTACTGCCAGCCTCCAAGTTCCACGGACATCAACAACAACACTATCTGCTGGCACCCGGCTGACTTGAAACACTCCTAAACTGGGAGATGACCCTGCCGACCTTATACTCTACCCTACTGTCAGCCTCAGGGTCCACACTTGGCCAATTGTTCAGCTGCCCTTAACACAGATTACACTCCATTCTCTAATTAGGCTATCTCTCACAATTTAGGCAATGTGTAGGTATAAATTTTCGCAATGCGATACTCTGCAATGCCAGCAGCTGCTAATGTGCATGAGTTGTTGGCTGTGACTGACCCCCATCATATACAGATTCTTTGTTTTGAGAGAGCCAAAAAACCCAGCCATGTCTCAGCACACAGTGAAAACACATTTTCACCTGTGAGAATCAATGTCTCCTACCTTTAGGTTTGCCATGGCTTGAAGCTTTCATCTGCACTCAGAGACGGACGGGCCCCAGGCCCCCTTCAAAACTGGCTTGCTCGCCACTTTTCATGAAGTGCCTGCCTTACCCACACCCTGATTACACGTATGATTAGAACTGCAGCACAGTTTGGTAAATGCTTGTTATTGCAGCTGCTGTTACTGTATCTGTCTGGCAATCAACTTTTAGTTTTAGTATGCATGCACAGAGTGGCAAATCTCAATTTCAATTGTAACCAATTGTGAGACTCATATGTACTGTGTCACTTTCAATTTCAATTTTATTTATAAAGTCCAATATCACAAATTACAATTTGCCTCACAGGGCTTTACAGCATATGACATCCCTCTGTCCTTAGGACCCTCGCAGGGGATAAGGAAAAACTCCCCCAAAAAAACCCTTTAACGGGGGAAAAAATGGTAGAAACCTCAGGAAGAGCAACTGAGGAGGGATCCCTCTTCCAGGACGGACAGACGTGCAATAGATGTCGTACAGAACAGATCAACATAATAAATTAACAGTAATCCGCATGACACAATGAGACAAAGAGAGACAGAGAGAGATGCAGGACAGGCGGTAATGACAGTAGCTTACAACAACATTAATGAAAGTAATAATATTATAATTATGGCTATTGTGGTACAATATGTTTAAAGTATATATTAATATATGATAGTATACATATGTGCCAATAATCATATGTGTATAATAACAGTAGAAGTATGACTAATGATAACAGCAGCAGGAGGCATCAGGCAGGACCACGGCAGCAGCACAACCACACATGTCACACTATCCAGGCACCGCTGCGATATAAATTAACCTGCGAGACAGTGGAGCACAAAGGCCCCGGAGAAGAAGCCGAGTTAGTGACATTCAGTACAGCCGAGTTAGCGAGATGCAGTAACAGGACATGAGTGTTAGCAAAGGAGAGAGAGACAGAGAAGGAGAGAAGATGCTCGGTGTATTATAGGAGGTCCCTCGACAGACTAGGCCGAGTCAGCCTAACTAGGGGCTGGTACAAGGCAAGCATGAGCCAGCCCAAACTATAAGCTTCATCAAAAAAGAAAGTCTTAAGTCTAGTCTTAAATGTGGAGATGGTGTCTACCTCCCGGACCGCAACAGGAAGATGATTCCACAGGAGATGATCCTGATAGCTGAAGGCTCTGGCTCCTGATCTACTTTTGGTAACTTTAGGGACCATGAGTAACCCTGCCTTCTCAGAGCGCAGTGTTCTGGTGGAATAATATGACACTATGAGCTCTCTAAGATATGACGGACCCTGACCATTTAGAGCTTCATAAGTTAGGAGTAGGATTTTAAATTCAATTCTGGATTTTACAGGGAGCCAGGGCAGAGAAGCTAAAACAGGAGAAATGTGTTCTCACCTCTTAGTTCCTCTTAGTACACGTGGCGCTGCATTCCGAATTAGCTGGAGAGTTTTTAAAGACTTATTAGAGCTATCTGATAATAGGGAATTACAGTAATCCAGCCTAGAGGTAACAAAGGCATGGACCAATTTTTTCTGCATCTTTTTGGGTCAGGATAGGCCTAATTTTCGCAATATTACGCAGATGAAAAAACACAGTCAGTGAGGTTTGTTTTAAATGTGAATTAAAAGGCAAATCTTGATCAAATATTACTCTGAGGTTTCTTGTGGTAGTGCTAGAGGCCAGAGCAATGCCATTCAGAGAAACTATGTCATCAGATAAAGAGTCTCTGAGGTGTTTGGGGCCAAGAACAATAACTTCAGTTTTGTCTGAATTTAACATAAGGAAACTGAAGCTCATCCAAGTTTTTATGTCTTTAAGGCAATTTTGAAGTTTAGTTAACTGACCAGTTTCTTCTGGCTTCATCAGTAAATACAATTGAGTATCATCCGCATAACAATGGAAATTTACAGAGTAATTTCTCATGATGTTACCTAGCATATATATAGAGTGAATAGGATTGGTCCGAGCACAGAACCTTGTGGAACTCCAAAACAAACTTTGGTACGTAAGGATGTTTTGCTTTGTTTTTTCCCGGTTAAAGGGATTTTTTTGGGGGGGGGGGTTTTCCTTATCCGCTGCGAGGGTCCTAAGGACAGAGGGATGTCGTATGCTGTAAAGCCCTGTGAGGCAAATTGTGATTTGTGATATTGGAATTTATAAATAAAATTAATTGACCAATTGATTGATTCATCGTGAACATGAACAAACTGAAAACGATCAGATAAATAAGATTTAAACCAATTTAGTGCAGAACCTTTTAGGCCAATTAAATGTTCCAGTCTCTGTAGCAGAATTTGATTGTTAATTGTGTCAAATGCCGCACTAAGATCTAATAAAACAAGTACAGAGACCTTTGTCCTTTGTCTGAGGCAATCAGAAGATCATATGTAATTTTAACTAGTGCTGTCTCAGTGCTATGATGCACTCTAAATCCTGACTGAAATTCCTCAAAGAAATTATTATCATGGAGAAAGTTGCACAGCTGGTCTGCGACTACTTTCTCAAAGATCTTTGAAAGAAAGGGAAGATTAGATATTGGTCTATAGTTGGCTAACACCTCTGGATCCAGGGTGGGCTTTTTAGAAGAGGTTTAATTACAGCTACCTTAAAGGACTGTGGTACATAACATGTTAATAAAGATATATTTTCTTATATTGATCAAGTCTAACATATGAGTGTTAACTAAAGGTAAGACTTCCTTAAGTAGCCTAGTTGGGATGGGGTCTAAGAGACACGTTGATGATTTAGATGAAGAAATAACTGCGGTCAGTTGTTGAAGAGAAATTGGGGAGAAGCAATCTAAATATATATTAGGTCTTACAGCTGTGTTTGAGGGCAGATAGCCACTATCTGAGGTCAAGAGGTCAAGAATTTTGCCTCTAATAGTTAGAATTTTGTCATTAAAAAAGCTCATAAAATCATTACTGCTAAGGGTTCAATGGTGTTCATTATGTCTTTAGTTTCTGATAATGACTTTAGTTCTTTTATCTCAGACATGAGATGGGATGTTATACACAAAACTACGGCAAATTCTGGTACACCCAAAAGACAAGATCGAACAAAACAATAAATGCAACGCCATATACGAGATACCATGCCAATCATGCAATAAAACATACATTGGGGAGACAGGGAGGAGTTTCAGCACATGTAAAAAAGACCATCAAAAGGAATGCGAGAAGGAGACGAAAATAAGACAAGATCAATTAAAGAAAAGGCACAACAAGAAACCTACAAATCAGCTGTAACAGATCACTGCAAAAGGTAAAATCATCTTATGGACTGAGACAAGGCCAGAGTCATACACATGGAGGACAACAAATACCAGCGCTGGATCAGGGAGGCTATTGAAATAAGGAAGCGGGGCCCAGGGATGATGAACAGGGACGGGGGGCATACATGCTCTCCCACACCTGGAGTAGCGTCCTGGAGAGGTGGTAGATGACAGCAGGTGGCGTGACCATCCTGTCAAAATGTCACGCCTCCCTAATATTGGCTGACTGACAGATCAGCTGATAAAGACGCGTCACAACCACCACCAAATGACACTTTGAGGAAGGCGGAAGTTTCCGCCAAAACATGACAAGGTATGTCACATCCTGACATGTCTGTTGCAGCTGTGTGCTGTTGGACTGCACTTCCCAGTGTTCTCCTGTGTTTTCCCCGCCCCTTTCCCCAGTGTCTGTCTGTGTCTTGTGGCTTCCCTTCCCAGGCTCCTGCCTGAGTACACACACCTGCCTTCCATCAAGCTCATCAACCTCCAGTCTATATCTACCCCTGGTTCTCACCCACTCATCGCCAGAATGTTGTTCAACCCTCTGTGGTAGTTCTCGCAGCCAAACTTTGAAAGACAATTTATTGCTTGTGATTCCCCATGTTGTTTCCACCTTTTGTTAATCCTGATTCTCCATGTGTTCCAGGATGAATACTCATCTGCCTCTCCGTTCTCCAACCAACCTGCCAGCCATCCACCCATCTGCTCCCCAGCCAGCCCTGCTCATCATTCCACTCACCCTTCTCACTTAACCCTTGGACCCCGCTCCCCACCATTCACCGTTTTTTTCCTTTTGTGGTAATAAACCCTTATTTTTTCCACCAACTGTTTGTGTCCTGTGTGTGGGTTCCCCCAGTGTTCGCAACAATGTCTGAGATAAAAGAACAATTAAAGTCATTATTACTGCAAGGGCTAAAGGAATACAAGGCTCAATAGAGCTGTTACTCTCAGTCAGCCTGGCTACAGTGCTGAAAAGAAACCTGGGGTCATTCTTATTCTTCTATTAATGCTGAGTAATAGTTTGTTCTGGCATTGCGGAGTCCCCTCTTATACATTTTTGAGACTGTCTGCCCAGAGTAAACGAGATTCTTCCAGTTTGGTTAATGGCCAATTCCTCTCAAATTTTCGCGATATTTGTTTTAACTTACGGGTTTGAGAGTTGTACCAACTTTCTTTGCTTTGTTAACTTCTTTTTAAGAGGGCTACAGAAGCGAGTGTTGTTCGCAGCGAGCCTACGGCACTATCGATAAGATAATCAATTCTGGAGAGTTTAAAGTCAGTACGGGAAACCTCTGTTACAGAAGGACATGGTATTTTTGCTTCAGCACTATCTGATAAACATCTAGTATAGTAACTCTTGCTGAGTGGCGTGTAATCAAGTAAAAAGAAATCAAAAGTAATTAAATAATGATCTGATAGTGAGGGATTCTGTGGCAAGATTGTTAGGTTATCAATTTCAATTCCATATGTCAAAACTAGATCAAGGATATGGTTAAAACAGTGAGTGGGTTTATGTACACCCTGATTGAAACCGATGGAGTCTAATAATGAAAAACGCAGTAGCCAGGGAGTCATTATCAACGTCAACATGAATGTTAAAATCACCTACAATAACAACTTTGTCTAATTTAAGAACTAAACTGGATGAAAAAATTCAAAATCTGGGCCAGGAGCACGGTACACCATAACAAATAAAGTGGCTGTGAGGTTTTCCAGGTCGGATGTAAAAGACTAAGAACAAGGCTTTCAAAGGAATTATAATCTAGTTTAGGTTTAGGGCTGATTAATACACGAGAGTTAAAAATGGTTGCAACCCCCCTCCTCAGCCGCTGCCTTGAGGAATGTGGGTATTATTATGACTGGGAGGAGTGGATTCATTTAGACTGACATATTCATCTTGACACAGCCAGGTTTCAGTGAGGCTGAGTAAATCAATATGATTATCTGATATTAATTCGTTTACTAACACTGCTTTAGATGATAGAGACCTGATATTTAACAGTCCATATTTAATTCTCCTTTTTTGTCCTTCTATCACAGAAAAGGTTTTAATTTTTATGACTCTGTTATGCACAACTCCTCTTTGTTTAATTTTAGAATTAGATAATGTAGGTGGTTGGGGGACAGACATCGTTTGTATAAAACTATGGGTAGGTAACTGCACTAGAAGTTCAGAGAAGCGTGTAGGACTGCGACTCTGAGTCTCAACTCTGGGTTGTCAGGGTCAGTGGCGGCTCCTGCCAAATTTCTCAGGAGGGGCAGTTGTTGTGATGATGGCTGAGGTGACCCGTTCAATGGGTAAATTTGAATTAATTTGGCTCTACAATGACTGAACAATCCACTGTGGTCATCAACAGACTACTTTTCATCAGTTTGCCCACATAAATACCTTTGAATATAAACAGAGAACTGTTTTACCATTAATCAAATAAAACTGAGTAAGGTATTCACTGAGTCACTGTCAGTCTTAATCAGAAAACATTTTATTATAGCTAGGTGGAAATTAATTTTGTGTTCTGATTAAATGCAGGCATACCCTACAACTTAATGCAATGCTCATCACATAGTATCACTGCTGTTTGACCTGACCTGAACAGGTTTTTTTTTTGTTGTTTTTCAGTTTCAGTTATATATTGGGGGGCATCTTGGGCATTGGGGAACGTGTCCCCCTCAATGTATATGGTGACTACGGCCCTGTCAGCATGCATAATTAGGCTGTAGTTGTCTGGGTGCGCAAAGGTGAAGTGGCTGGTCTTGTCATACAAAGTTTGATGGAGTGCCAACTGGACAATATGGAGATATTTGCATCTTGAAAGCCGGACTACAAATGTGGATAGAGAGGGAGAAACACACGCAAGCCTAAGACGTGGTAAGATACGATATTCTTCACTATATGAAGTGACTGATAACAAGATCTGTATAATGGATTGTAAAGAAATTCCTCAGGTTTTTATTTTGTAGACAATTGGTCTGGATTCATAGTGTGATGGGATGACAGCACAATGATGATCACTGGAAAGCCGCGTCCTGCGCTCCGGTTCCGCTGTTTGACGTGATGTGTGGCTTCTCGCTAATGGTCGCGGAGAATATCCATAGAGAAGAACGGGTGTGAATTTGGGCACACTATGCATCGTTTTAACCTATAAGGTTAAAAAGCCTCTTGGATCAGCTGGAAACGTTAGCCATGTTGATCTTGGATGTGACCGCTACGCAGTGGTGCTGCCTCATATGATATTGGAAAAATTGGAAAATTGAGTTTCCAACCGTAAAGCAATATTTCAGTGGAAACGGTTGACGACGTGTTTTTTTTTTTTAAACATTTTGAGTGATAAAATATAACACATCTTCTTTGTAATTTCCATGATGTCGCCACATTAGGACTTTAATGCTCATGAACACACAATGAAGTAAGAACGACTTCCCGACATGGGAAATCAGACCATCCGAGGAGCACATGAATGATACTTGGTGGTTTACGTATGACGAAAACACGTTGGGGCAAGCCCTCCCGGAACACATAGAGATTGCATTGGAGTGCCTGCATTTAGAAAAAAAAAAACATTTTACATGGAAGTCTATGAGGGTGAGTTGGGGCCATTTCCAGCCAGGCTGATATCGCCCCAAAAGGCCGGAACGTGGCTTCACACTGCCTCTGATTGGATATTCAGAGGCAGGACGAGCTGTTTCAAGTGAAAATGATCAGAATAATTAATATATTGTGTGTATATATGACAATAATGATGATGATGATAATCATACATTTATTATCATCATCTTTCTTTTCTTTTGTGGCTCAAGGAGGGGCGGCGCCATATCGCCTTCTATTGGCCAGCCACCCCTGGTCAGGGTTTTGAATTACTAATAAACATAGCCAGGTTCCTAGAGATGAGAGCAGCTCCATCCAAAGTGGGATGAATGCCGTCTCTCCTAATCAGACCAGGTTTTCCCCAGAAAATTTGCCAATGATTAACGAAACCCACATCATTTGCTGGACAGCCAGCAATTAAATGGTGACATGCAGCTAATTACCGCAGCTACCGAGCGATTTTCCATGGTGCGGAGCCTCGCCTCCAATGCAGCAAATAAACTACACTTGTTACATTTACCACTGTCGCTAAAGGATGCAGAGGCATGTCTGAACATCTGTCACACTGTGCAAGAAAGAGCAGGAGAGGGAGAAGTCAAGCTAAGTGTTAAGCTAATGAAGCTAACAAGGCTAATAACGTGCAAACAACAGCTAAGATTAGCAAGAAAGTCATTAGAAAGAGGAGAGCTATAAGTGCTTAAACAGAACTAGTATGGGTTAAGACGTGAAGTAGATGTTAAGCAACTGAAGTGAGGTAAAACAGAAAGCAAGTTGGTAGGAGTTTGCTAGAGCTGCACAGAGATGCTTTCGCAGGAACACTGGAAATGACACAACTAGCTTGCTGCAGTACGTCAGCATGTCTCTCCCAGTAACTCTTAAGGCCGAATTCCCCAAACCAAAAAATAAGCTTTGCAAAAAACTGCCTTCTACTGAGCAGTGAGGCCACAGAGGCCATTTTCTAAGAGGGCTGAACATACAACACATGCTTTGTGTGTCCAGTATACAGTGGCCCAAATGACCAAAAATTATCTGGAGTCCAGTGATCCCAACATGCTTAATTACACTTACTGGGTGGATAGTTGCCTATTAGGTCCCTGTGGTCTTGGCCTTCTTTTCCAGCACCAGGTCGTTGAGATGCCCATGGATTTCTAGACTCTGGCTGCAGTGAGTGGATGGAATAACAAGGCCCTGCAGGGGGCCTTCCAGAACCAATTAAATGAGGTAATAAAAGATGAACTTGTTTCTCATGATAAGCCCAATTCCCTAGACCAACTCATTTCCTCTGCCACTAAAACTGACAACCGACTCTGTGAACACCGGCGGGAGAGGGCAGCAAAACCACCATCAGCACTCACCTCCGAGACTCTCTGAACATTCCTGAGCCCCGCTGAGTAATCCCGAGCCTGAGGCTATGCAGATTGGTAGAGCCCATCTGACACCGGAGGAGAGGGCTCGTCGCATTAACTCCAAGTCCTTCCTGTACTGTGGTCAAGTGAGTCACTTCATCTTCTCCTGCCCTGTTCACCCAGTAAAAGAGCCAGCTCACTCGTACAGCGGGAGAAATACAAGGGAGCCAAGTTACTAGTGTTTCTCCCTTCCGTCTTCAGCTCCCTGCCACCCTCTTGTGGCGAACCCAGTCATTACCCCTCTCTGCACTTGTTGATTCAGGAGCTGACAGAAATTTCATTGATAGAAATGTGGCCCAGCAGATGGCGCTAGATCTTGAGCCCTTTGACACCCCTCTTAGTGCCAAAGCCTTAAATAGTCAGCTGCTGGCCCAAGTAGCCCATCACACTGTCCCCATCACTCTCTGCTTATCTGGAAATCATCAGGAATGGATCAGGTTTCACATCATGGACTGCCCTCAAACCCCCCTGGTTCTCTGAATTCCCTGGCTCAAGGCACACAACCCGTACATTGAATTGGATTAAAGGTAAAATCATCTCCTGGAGCACATTCTGTCATTCTAACTGTATGCATTCTACCCATACCCCAGTCAACCCAGAGTCAGAGCCTCCACCTGAGCCTCCTGGTCTCTCCTTGGTCCTGGAGGTCTATCATGACCTCGCTCCAGTATTCAGTAAGCACCATGCACTGTCCCTGCCGCCTCATCGTCCATATGACTGCGCCATTGATCTTCAGCCTGGTGCCCCTCTTCCCAGCATTCAGCTATACAACCTCACTCGACCGGAACACTAGGCCATGGAAAAGTATATCCAGGAGTCCCTCGCAGTGGGAATAATCCTTCCTTCCTCGTTTCCGGTGGGCACTAGTTTCTTTTTTGTTGGGAAGAAGGATGGTACATTAAGATGCTGCATTGATTTCCGTGGCTTAGATAACATAACTGTTAGAAACAAGTACCCCTTACCTCTCATCAGTTCAGCATTTATCCCCCTCCATGGTGCCACTCTATTCACAAAGTTAGACCTACGTAATGCATACCACTCGGTCTGCATGAGTGGAAAATGGCATTCAATACTCCGCTGGGCCACTTTGAATATTTGATGATGCCCCTGCAGTTTTTCAGGCCCTTTTGAATGATGTTCTCCATGACATGCTCAACAGGTTTGTGTTTGTATACCTAGATGACATCCTGATCTTTTCCAAGACCCCCTCTGAGCATGAGCAGCACGTACGTTTGGTCCTTCAGCATCTTTTGGAGAATAAGTTGTTTGTGGAGGCTGAAAGGGTGAATTTCATGTCCCTAAAGTGTTTTTTCTGGGCTATATTATTGCACAGAGAAAGGTGCAGATGGATCCTGCCAAAGTTTCACTTGTAACTGAGTGGCCAACCCCCTCCAGTCTCAAACAGCTGCAGCACTCCCTGGGCTTTGCAAACTTTTACCAGTGATTGATCAAGAACTACAGCCACATTGCTGCCCCCCTCACAGCCCAAACCTCCACTTCTGTCCTATTCTGTTGGTCTGCGGAGGCCGACGCAGCCTTCATAGACCTCAAGCGCCGCTTTTCCTCTACTTCCATCCTCATACAAGAAGACCCATGCCAACAGTTTAGGTGGATGCTTTGAATACTGGGGTAGGTGCAGTCCTCACTCAGTGTGTCGCTTCTGACAACAAACTCCACCCTTGAGCCTTTTTCTCCCGCAGACTCTCCCCTGCAGAGAGAAATTATAATGTTGGCAACCGGGAACTCCTCACAGTGAAACTGGCTCTGGAAGAGTGGTGTCACTGGCTTGAGGGAGCAGACCAGTCCTTTGTGGTGTGGACAGACCTTGCCTTGCCTTCATCCAATCTCGCAGTTTGAACTTCACTTCAACCTATTGCCCAGGCTCTCGCAACTTTGATTCTCCTCTTTGGATGTGGCTATGTTGAAAGCCAATCTGTGAGTATATACTGTATGTAAATGAACTATGATGTAAGGCATCTGGATTAGTTGAAACGATGTTTAGTTGCATGCAAGACTCTGTCTGTGTAAAGCATTAGCAAAGTGACTTAGCTTTGGAAGGGCCAACTAAGATAACAAAATAACTCACTGAAAACATCATATTGTGGCAACAGGAGGGGGTGATTATTAATTTATATATTAGGGGATCTCTTTACCGACAACACCACCTTAGGGTAGGGCCCAAGGACCCATATTACAGGTCTCTTTACCGACAACCAGAAAGACACTCAGGTTCGTTCACTCAGGGAGGGCAGGAGATGGAGTTCAGTGATCATAAAAAAATCTTTTATTAGTTAAAACATTGGGGTTTGGCACAATAACCAAAAAGGAGCAGAGAGCCCAACTAAAGGAAGGGGACACAGACTGAGACTGACCGGCTGGAGGAGGGGGTGACAAGGGGGAGTGAAGTCCAAAAGAAAAGGGAGAACACCCCAAACACACAGCAAAAACGTGAAGTGCACACAAAGCAAATCTTGAACAGGGGTCACACTGCACACAGGGGATCCCCACCACCCAGGGAAACCACCACCACCACCGTCGGCCTTCAGCTGTAGGGGAAAAAAGGAGACACAGAGTCAAGGCTCAAGGACAAGAAAGAAAAAAAACAATCTCCCATAACATAAGGAAACAAATTGTAATGAATTAATAAACTGACAAATATGGATTTAGATCAATAATGAATCAACCAAACAAAAGAAACACAAAGAAAACTAAGGAGTCTCTGGCCAGAGATATCAACTCAACAGTTAATCATCATAACTGATATAACACAAATAACTGAGAACTCAAACTGAGGAGTTCCCCTCCCAAATGAAACTTAATTACAATAAATTCCTCAAAACAAAACAAGGAACAAGGTCAGCACGAGCGGCAGCCACACACATCCAGCAGCACCACACTCGCAGAAGCAGGAGAGCGAGCCGACAGCAGGAAGCAGGTTGACACACACGCAGCCGACAGGAAGCCCAGTCCAAGCCGGCGAAGCAGCAGCAACAGCGAAGCAGCAGTAGCCGCGGTAACAGTAGTAGCAGCGGCAGCAGCAGCCGTGGCTAAGAGTAGTAACAGCGGCAGCAGTAGCCGTGGCTAAGAGTAGTAGCAGCAGTAGCAACGGTAGCAGTAGCCGTGGCTAAAAGACCATAATTAAACAGCAATGCTCCTACTTAGCTTAGCGTCCGTGTGTTCTGGTGGCCAGCTGGGTAGAACTGGCATCCACCCAAAGAGGGAGAGGGTTGAAGAGAGTCACTGCAGCAGGGGTAGGCAGCCACCGCGTATCCCATGTGCAGCAGGCTATGCTCCGGTTGGCAGCGATAGACCACCCTGGATAATCACCTCGACTGCAGGTGAGACGCCAGACCTGTGTTCTGCAGCGAGCAGCGAGTGCAACGACCTGGAAGTGGGCGGGGCGAAGAGGCAGGAAGCGAGGGGTCAGGAGGAGGGACACGGCCTTCCTTTATCCCCTTCGCCTGAACAATGATAGGCTAATAGCCCAGAAAGGGCGTGGTGAAGCCGCGACTTGTGTTCAGTGTGGCAGTGGTATCTCATACCACTACAATATCATCATATCAGTACATGTAACACATGCCTTTAGCCCAGCATGAATTGATAGGGCTTAACAGTCCTGCTCTGCTTGTACATCTGCACTAGCTTGCTATGCCCAGTGGTTACATTACCAATCTTTGAATGGAGGGAAGAGTTGCTTTGTGGTGTGCTGCTTTTGGTAGCCAGCAGTTGAAAGCTGGAGAGCACTGTGGTTCGAGATGCAGTCTTTGCTGTGTTCCATGAGGAGGTCCATAAGCAAGAACCTTCTGCAGCGGTTCAGGAGCTGGAGCCCAATACCAAACCAAGAAGCTGAGGTTTGTTGGCCTGGTGACATCACAGGGTCATATGCCACTGTGACAATAGTGCCCAGTAAAGTTTGAAAACTGGGTCGACTGATGGTGTTGATTTTCCCCACATCGCAGCTCATTACATAGCTGGTGGCTCCTGCAGACCAATTTCAAAAGTTGTTGTTCAAATCTGTCACCTACCCCAAAACACATGGGAAAAATGGGTGCATATTGAAAAATGCCAGTTAAGCTTTAAATGTTACTTTAAATACTGGTATGTGTCCATTTTTGGAAAAGAAAACACGTATACATCTATGACCATCTGACATTGTTGGCAAATGTGAATGTCGTCTTCTATATGTGGCATATGTTAACTGTAGATGGTAGATGATCATAGTAAACTGGTGATAGTGTATGGACTAGTGAAACCAGAAGATTGCAGATTCGGCTGGGGAAGAGAAATTACAATGATGGCAAAATTAAAGAAGACTCAGGAGACTGGAGTGTGATTTATAGGTACCATGTATTGACGATATAGAAAAAGGGAAAATAAATAAATTAAACAACAAAAAGAGTGGCCATACAAAAAAATATATTCAGTACAAAAAAATTATAATAAATCAGATTATGCAAAATACCAGTGTGTGTGTGTGTGTGTAACACACTAAAGTTGTCACTGTACAAAGATAGCTTAACATCTGATCAGAAATCTGATTGTTAGAATCTGGTGCACCGATGATTAAATTCTTTGGATCCAACAAGATAAATGTTCAAGGACCAGTATTTTTTTTCTTTCCACTAATTCAATAGATTATTAAACCAGAAGAAAACAAAATGTAAATGCAACCAAAACAACCAATACTCCAACTCAAGATTACTTTGCTTGAGTGGACCTCCTCACACTTCCCCTTGATCAACACAGTCCATATGGGGGAAAAGTCAATTAGTCAATCAGTCACTTACTCCAATTAGTCAATTAGTCAGTCAATGAGAGGTTAATGTGTTGATCCAGGAAATGAGTGTGTGCGTGTGAAGGGGGAAAAGAGATGAATGGGGCTGGCTGCAGTCTGGCCTACCGCCTTGGCAGGTGAGATGCTGGTTGCAGTTCTTCTTGGTCCAGATTAGGTTGGGATTAGCTTGCCATCATGCGTTCTTCATGCTCAAGTTTCTCCATTTTCAAAAAGCCTGGCCAATTTCCCCCTGTCAAGAGCCCTCATGCAACCAGAGTTCCTCGCAGGATTTCACACAGAATACACACAGGATAGCCGTTTGCAGACGCTCCGCTTCCAGCCTCCCCATTCATCTGACAAACAACGCAGCTGCTTCCTGTTTGTAGTGTTGAGCGTGGGTCTGATTGGCTACTGAACCCATGTGATTTTCATTCACCGGGTTAGACTTTAATATTCAAGTTAGTATATATAGATACTCTGAATATAAGGATAAGACACTTAGTTTGACTTATTTCATTTTATTTACCCATTAGAGACCTGGGTTACATATACAATATTGACTCCACAATGGAAAAGCTGCACAAGAGCCAGGGCCCAAAGCTATTGAACCATCTACTGCTGCCATCTGAACAAGGACATGGCAGAGGCGCTGTAAGATAAAAACATAAACGTGGCAAACAAGTCAGTATTCATGCTAGGCTAAAGACTTTGCAGATAAACTCAACTATTTTCTTCACTAATGTCTGTTCCCTAGACAATAAAGTCAGACTACAGCTGACCAGCTGACTAACCTCTTTTCATGTGGACAGGGGTGTCTCATTCCTCTAGTACAATCTGAGAAGTGTTGAAACTCTTCAACAGTCTACAGCCACTGTTTACTGTTTGTAGAACATACGACTGTAAATGCCATTCCACATCCTGGCTCTCTGACCTCACTTTACTCCAGTTTGCATTTGCCCCTACAGGTGAACATGTGATGCCATTTCCTCTATTCTCCACCATCTCTGTCACACCTAGATAAAAAGAACATCCATGTGAGAATGCTGTTTATTGTTTTCAGTACAGCATTTAACACAATAATTTCCCAGAAGCTGATATGGAAGTTTGACCTCCTGGGCCTGAACACCTCCCTTTGTAGCTAGGTCCTTGATTTTCTTACAGAGAGAAGCAAGGAACATCACCTCTGCAGACACCTGCAGTAGATAAATCATGAGAAATAGCCATCTATGGTGGCCCAGTGAGCAATGACAGGTGACACAGTGCCCTCCAGTGGTTGAAACTTTTTCTTTCACAATAACATTGATTTAAGAATATGATGTTTTTTTTCTATTAAACCAGTTTTTACAAAATAAGCCAAACTTGAGATATCCAGTAGTGTTTAATTTTGTCTTGACAAAAAGCAGCTGTGCAAGAACTTTTCTAAAATAAATTCTAGTCTAAAAATATGCAAAATTATCATGCAATTAATGCCATAATGCCACTTTTCTGTATTTGACAATTGCTGATACCCTGCGTTACGGACATTTTTCAGTCAGTACCCCAAAAGTATTGAACTTTGATACCCAGCCCTAGTTGTGGGGGCTGATGTAATTTAAACAGAGTATTGTTAGAATATAATTTCCAGTATTTAAAGGAATCATGTCCATATGGACAACTCTGCACCACATGGTTACCTCCAATGCTGATGTTCAGAAACAATACAGGTAGTAGTGTTTCCTTTATGTAGCAAGGCAAAAAGTACAGGTGTGAAGATTAGGGTGGTAGATGGACATTTAGCACATCTGACTTACATGCTTGACTTTCATCCCATCACAGACCTCCAATCAGCAATTGTATTTTATCAATCACAAGAACAATGGGCCTCATTCACAAACAGTGTGTGCTTACACAAACATCTTAGTAAAAACCAGGGGTTTTACCAGGGGTTCTTACCGGAATTTGTTCCTACTCTTTGAACAGATTTAGAACTGCCTCTGACCATACATATGCACAAATAATAAACACTTGGCTGTTTCACAAAACACACAACACAGCATACACCTTTTAACTAAATGCATAACATATTAAAGCCATAATTATTTTAAAAGGCTTTAACAGACAGTATTTAAAACTGTTAATTGACTAATGCATTGGTCAAATGTATTAAATAACTATGAAACTGACACCCTTTCATCCTCATCAGTTATTAATTCAAAAATCTAAATATGAAAACAGAGTGTTCCTGTTTTTATTTAACATAAATTGCACTTATGTTCATTTGTAGCCAAATAATTAATTGGCAGCCTATTAATAGGCATGCATGGTATATATGCAGGGTATATAAAAGATAATGATTTACCTCAAAGCTGGCCAGCCATTAGGAAATATAGGCAGGGGACAACATTTTCCAAATGGCCTCCTCATCCATGCCCACTGTGAAGTTTGTATCAACTCTGTGTTGAGATCTTATTTTCCTTTTGTGAAAAGCAGAGGTACTCACATGTGTGTCCAGTTAATGATTAGAGAAAATTCATTCATGCATTCAACCACAAGAGGGCTACTTTGATTAAATATTAGTCAAATTGTGTGCAGAACTTACATAGTGTAAAGAGTAAATGGCTGTCATCTCTCAGTTTTCCAGTCATACCCACTTTATGTAATCCCAAGACTGTTTAGGGACCACAGATTGCAGAAATATTTAAATATACTATTTTGAAAAATGACAATACTCCTTTTTTCCTCGCCAACATTTAGTGTAACTTTTGAGCGGTATTTGTCCCCCTTTCTGACAAGACAGCATAGACAAGACCTCACTTCTCACCTTTAGCTTTGCCTGTTTTATCTGGCAACACTTGTGAGCTCTGCGTATTGCACATCTGAACCCCTCTGTCAGGTGGACAGAGTGGGTCAGATGGGACATTGAAATGTGTTTCAATTATAAAATTATATTTATTTAGCATATGAATACACATAACTTGCATTGTCAATTATTTAACTCTAAGTTAATTGTTGTACTTGTTCCCATTTAAGGGTCAACCATAGACTTTTCATAGGCCCCCCCTTGGCCTTAGGCGGGGTCATCTGTAGCCTCAGCTAGTATTGTAGAAAGAAATCAGATTTGTACAGTGTGATGGATGACACAATTTCATCTTCATACTGCACAGAAAAGAATAGGGTATGACAATCTTGATAGGAAAAAAATATAAAAAATGTACTGCATGCTAATGAAAACTGTTTAGGAGGTTACACTTACAAAATCACTGGTATGGCCCTTTAAACCTCACTTGAATATCATGTGTAAGTTCAACATGAAAGTTAAACCCTCAGCTAAGCTAATGACAGAGCTTCATCACAATGTGCCTACACTTCGCCGTGATGTCTGCCGAACAGTGCAATACTTCAGTGTGAAAATATTGTAATAATCACCCCGACTTACAGTCACAACTGACAGCATAGGAATGTTTAATATTCCTTATTGTCGGAAGCTAAAACATTTGAACGTAAAGGTTAAAAGGAGCATATTTCGCTGACTGCACTGACAGAGTGGGCTGCATTTATACTGGAGACCAGATACACAGATCAGGAACACTGGCTGTCAAAAGGAATGGTAGATAAAAGCGTGTGTGTGTGTGTGTGTGTGTGTGTGTGTTGTGTGATGCCGTCAACCTAGTAGCACGATGACACTTCAGTTCCTGAACAGGATTCTTCACAGATAAATAATATTCTTCACAGTATTTTTTCATCACATCCATGCGTGTCATTTTAAGTCATCCATTACACACTTCAAATGACACTTAAAAAGAAAGAAAGAAAGAAAGAAAGAAAGAAAGAAAGAAAGAAAAAGAAAGCAATAAAGAACAGATTGTTTTCATTAACATGGTAGTGTTTAAGGAGGTGTCATGGATCAGATTCAAGGAATGTGTGTTGCCACCTAGTTGTGTTTGTGGGTTGCTGCTGTTTGTTTGAATATAAAATTCCCAATCAGTGATGAGTTGAGTATTTTTGTGGGGGGGCAAATACCATAAATGCACCAGAGGCATACAGAACTAAACCCTGGCAGATAAAAACTTAAGGCCTGTTTCCGGGGGTCGTTGGTGCGTGTCTCCACTGCAGGAACCACCCCCAAAGGACAGAGTTCTGTAACTTTTACAGGGGCTTAACAAGTCCCTGCCTCGGAGTAGGTACTCAGAATGGCCCCGAGAAACTCCTGGCTGGGGCTTGGGGATTACTTGGTGCTGATTGGATATACTCAAGGCGGGATGTGACGTTTTGTAAATAACAACATGGTTATCATAGATTAGCTCGGCTAACCGTTAGCTGTTAGCGGTGTCTGTAATAATAACTAAAGATAATCATAATAATAATAATAATAATAATAAAAATATTTTTTCCAGCAGATATCTTAGTTACAACATGATTGAGCTAGCAAAGCAGTTTTGTGTTGTTATGTGTGGTATTTATTCAGTTTTGGGAAATCACGATGACATCAGGACGTCATCTGTTAAAAGCCTCCTGTTGTCGGATACAACATGAAACTACTCCAGTTAGCTCAATCATGTTGTAACTAAGACATGCGCTGGAGAAAATATTTTTTTCACGGACCGTGACCGGAGTTATTACAGACACAGCTAATGGCTAACGGTGTCCCTACGCCCCTACGTCACCCCGGTCAAAATGGTCGTGCAACGATTACGTCACGTACAGGATCCTTCCTCCTACTCCGCTCTCTCAGTGGAGACACGGCGGTTGAGAGGGCCGAGCGAGAGGACGTTTCTGTAGTAGTTCCTGCCCCCCAAATAGTACCAGGAACTTCTTCAGTGGAAATGGGCCTTTATAGAAAAGCACAGGAAAGTACCCCTGTCTTTCCCCTTTTTTTCATAAACAGACACATAACAAACAAATAAAAACAAATCATCCGACACTGTGAACGCTTGGCAACTGTGAAATCGTAAAACAATACAACAGTGGAAACAAATGACATAATTTTGTTGACAGCCAACGTCTTCATAGAGGCAACACAGTCAGGAGTCCCAAAGTCACTCATAGCAGTACAGTAGTAGTAGTAGTAGTAGTAAGAGTAGGAGTAGGAGTAGGAGTACTAATAGTAGTAAGTTAAGCAAGAGTCCACTCTCCCTGTTTCACTCAGTGTCTACAGGAGACCATTCTAAAGTCTGATTGTTAACCAACCTATAAAGTGCTTTCAAAAAAGAATCTCCTTAACATTATAACCATCCTCATCTGTACAATAAATCAGTTTGTCATTAGAGCCATGTTAGGAATAGAAAGAAAGAAAATAGATCATTAAAAAGGGTCTATTGAGGCATGAACAGAGAGCTCCTCTCTTCCTTCTCCTTTGTTTCTTCTCTCCACAGCTTCCTTTTCCTTTCTGATTTTTTTCTTTACTTCTTGAAAGGTGTCAATCTGCCAATGTTGTGCCAGAAGGTGGAGGTTTTGCGCTTGGGCTCAGCCAGCATGAAGACCTGCTGCTTGGGCAAAGCAGTGGGGAGAGAGGGGTGCTTCTGTCGCAGAAGGAAATCGTAGTAAGGTCTGGTCACTGCTGAGGGGGATAAACAGAAAATATCTTTCTGAAGAGATCTCATATACATTATATATTCCACATCAGTATTTATTATGTGTCTCATAGGCCTAAAATGATGCACATTGTAAATTCTAGAATAAAAATAGGCATTTAAATAATGACAGTAATAAAAGTCAGTTGCTATAGCTTGTCTGCAATCATATGACAATGATAACAAAATTCAAAAGGAGGGCAGGAAGTGATAAAAATATATACTGTGTGGGTTAAAAATAGAGGAAAGTGACAATAAAAAGGGCTGTATGAACCTGAAGGTAGCAAGTATCGTCACAAATTGAAACTGTTGTTCTGTATGAAACAAAGTGAAGTGATGTTTTTTTCCATAACGTGCTAATTTCATTGTGTGGATACAATCCTTATTACAAATACCTTGTTCTCCAGACCTCCTAACGTTACTAACGTTACAAGATGAGCCGATGAAATTGTACAAAAGTCTTGTGGACTATGATTATTTTGTGTGTGATTAGGTCCACAACTGAAACAAGTGCTGTCTTCCTTTTGGTTGGGTAACTGTCATTTACATTTCCACTAATAATATGGATGCACTGCTGTCAGGCTAATGTAACTAGCTAACGTCGGCTACTTTTAGCTACCATTTTCTACCTACTAGGTCAACTGTTCCCAGAGTCTGTTGACATTCTCTTAAAAACACAGAGAAGTTGTCACAGCACATTGTAATTGCATCCAACTTGAGGCATGTTTAACACAACTTATACTTGTGATCCCTGGGGGGAAATCGTGATTCATTACAGTTGCTCTGGTGTCAAGCATAGGGAATTATAGAAGCAGAATAAGAAGTATAGGTACAAAGTATGTAAAAATGTAAACTTAACGATGTACAATATGGTACAACATTTACACTAGTATGTCAAATATTTAAAAATATAAATAGGCAGGAATGACTTCCTGTTGCGACCTGTAGTGCATATGGAGGGAATGAGTTTACACTGAACGCATTCTTGTGTTTCTCCAGCACATCATGGAGTGGGTGGGAGACATTGTCCAAGATGACATGTATCCTAGACAGCATCCTCCTCTCTGACACTGCCACCAGAAAGTCCTGCTCCACCCCCACATTACTGGCCTTATGAATTAGTTTGTTGAGTCTGCTGGCATCTGCTGCTCTCAACCTGCTGCCCCAGACACAACAACAAACAGAGTAGCACTGGCAACCACAGAATCATAGCCAGTGCTATCCTGTTTGCTGTTGTGTGCTGGGACAGCAGGCGGAACATCTGCTTACGTTTCTTGCTTCCAGTTGCCTGCCCTCCATCTAGACAGCACACTAATGTGTGATGTTGTGCAAAAAAGTTATTGAGCATTGGCAAAATTACCTATTCTGGTTTACATTCCCACGGAACTAATACCATCAGTAAAACAACAACAGCAGAGTCATGTCATGGTCACCACATAAAACTGTTTTCTCTTACTAAGGAATTGCAATCATTTCTACTTTGCTGTTCCTTTGCTGTTATTCTATATCATCAATGAAACTAAATACTTCACATTAAGGACATACTAAGGAAGGGGAGGACATTTTCTTTAAGCGGATTTGTGAAACAACTGTGCAGAAAGAGTGAAGTTACAATGGGGTCTGCCCATTGGTCCGACAGCCCATTGGTCCGACATCCCATTGTTCCGACCATATTAAACCCATTGTTCCGAAGTCCCGTTGTTCCAAAATCATCGTGATGCCCTGTGGTTAAGGTCTGGTTAGGTTTAGGTACAAAAAACATTTGGTTAGGGTTAGGAAAAGATCATGGTGTGGGTTAAAATGAAAAAGAAAGTGGCAAACACATAAGCCGTGAGCCTGCTTCGCCTCAAGCTTTTCCCAGCTGACCCAGAGCCGGTCATGGTGCACCATCAAGGCAGAAATATGCCCGCCGGGAGCCGTTCAGCACCACGGAGAGCTCCCCACACAACCCCGACCCCAGAGTTAATAACAGGATGTTATGGTGTTTCACTCTCTTCTCTCTATGGTACTTGTATCTCGACCAGTAACCTACTTTTGTTGCGTTTGCTGATCCTCTATGGTACACAAATACAGTATAGCCTAGTATAATCACATATCGGAACAACGGGACGTCGGACTAATGGGATGTCGGACCAATGGGCTGTCGGACCAATGACATGGACCCGTTACAATAACAGCAACTCTACTCTGATCCAAAGAGTGGCAAAGAAGAATCAACTGAAAATAATTAGTGAATAAAAGCAATATTTCTGTAAGTGAACAGCGTGATAAGTTTGGTATTACTGTTGTGGAAAGATGTGGAAATGCACATGATGCTAAATTTAGTACAGAAAGAATGAGGATTTGAGTTTGCAGTAAAACCAATAGCAGAAGGTGGAGTCTGATTCAGGAGAAAGACTTTCGATCATAAAACTCCAAACCCAAACAAACACAGGTCCTCTTTCAGAAGCTCTGCCCCCAAATTCATGGACGCACATTGCCAAGGCAATAACACTAAATACTTTGTAAGCCAGCTGACCGAATGAGCAATATGGCAAAATCCACAGCCTCACTAAGTAACGCCACACAGGCAAACACATTGCCTGATATTAAACAGGACTGTCAACTCATTACACCCTGTTTCCATCTTCAGTCTGACCTTGCATCCACTCGCGTCCAACTGATTTCCAAGGGGAAGTGGGATTCAATTTTCCCTAACCTAGCAGTAGAGACAAATGTATCCGCCTAAATCTGACAACATTTTAAGACCTCACTGAAGCATAGCCATGCTAACATACTTGTTTTGCTGGGGTTTTAAGAGTGGGGTAAAGTGAAGTAAAAAAACAAGGTTGGGCGGTATTGAGAGGACATGTTGATTTAGAACAGCCTTGATAGCAACATCAATCCTGCAAAGCAAACCCCAGCACTGGGTTCTGATCCAGTAGGACTTCCCTCCTACTGGATCAGCAATTTTCCATTGATGGTGCTGGGGTCTCTGGAGCTGCCATCTGCTGTCCTCCCAGCCAAATCAGTTCAAATAAACACAAGAAATTTGTGCTTTAGATAAAGGATCAGCGCTCAGTGAATAACCTCCTAAGCCCTATGATAAGCTATTATGTCAGGGCTTAACTATACAGACCAGTGAGCACTGATAACTAACACGTCTTTGGGGTCATCAGGTAGGAACCTCCTTTCACCAGTGTTTCTTCTAGTTGGTCCCATGACACCTCCAGGAGGCTAGACAGTGATCTCTGACATCCCAGAGACACTCCCCTAATGCCAGCTCTGACTGCTCCCCGCACCAACCCAACAACCTCCTTTACCTTACATTACACATGGTTTTCTCAGCCCAAACAGCACTGCCACCTTCAACAAACCCAGGCTCCATTGATGTGAGCTCCAGGTAGTGACCATGCCGATACTACCTTTCCTAGCACATTCACCATACCCTATTTCACACGCTACATATCATAACTCCAATATAAGCTAAAGTTAAAGGAGATAGAAAAGATTAACTCACAGAATCAACAAACACACTCACCTTGCAGCATCGTCTCAAACAGAAGGGATTCAGATAGGCCACTCCCACACTTAAATAACCTTCCTCTTCCTGGATTTTCCTGAGAGGACTGATTGGTGGATCTCTCCACCTGATTTCAAGGAGTTATGTACCCTGTCTAGTAGTTCCCCCTGCTGGCCCCCAACTGACATTATCCCTCTACATCCAAATCCACTGACTACATCTAGCTGCTTCATTTGACATTTCCTTCACTGTCTTCTTCAAACTCTATCCCCGCAGTCCGAGTTCCCCCAGGAGCGAGACAGCTGATCTTGCTATGAATCCCCTACACCCCACTTCCACTGGACAAATCCTAGTTTTCCACCCTCACTGCTGAGCTTCTGCTTCTAAGTCTGCATACCTCATATCTCTTTGCTAATTTGCCACACGTCCAAAACCTACTTTTTCGAACTCCTCCCACAGTTTAAGCACCACCTGCATGAAACTTTGCACATAGAATCTCCAGATGTGTTTGATCAAAAGTTATCAAAAGATAAAAACCCACAAACATCAAGTCTCAAGAACAAGATTTGAACAACATTTGGTGAGTATGATGTGGGGTCACTCCTGAGGCTGGACATAAAGTTAAGTAATGATTGGTCAAAGTGGGCATGATTTATTACAATAAATCCAAATTGCCACACATTCAGCCTTTCACACTTCCGGCACATCTCCCATTACAGCAAATACCACGGCTCGGACGTCGGCCCGTGTCCCTGCGCTCGCCCTGACCCCATCGTGCTTCGGGGCCGACTTCCATGGGCTCCGTGGGGCACAGGGGCCAAGTTGCACAGGGAGGCTTGGCCCCCGTTCATAACTGCTTGCAGTTCTAGTTAGGGCCCGAACAACGACCGAAGGCCAGGTGAAGTCCCTGTTGAAACTGAAGGAATTAATATTAGGGCCTGAGCGACGACAAAGTCGTCCGTGAGGACCCTATTGTAATCGCGCTGTTTATTATTATTATTATTATTATTATTATTAGGACCCGAGCGACGACAAAGTCGTCCGTGAGGACCCTATTGTAATCGCGCTGTTTATTATTATTAGGGCCTGAGCACCAAGCGGTGCGAGGACCCTATTGAAATGAAAGGATTTTTTATTATTAGGGCCCAAGCACCTAGCGGTGCGAGGACCCTATTGAAATGCAAGGATTTATTATTATTATTATTATTATTATTAGGGCCCGAGCACCTAGCGGTACGAGGACCCTATTGAAATGCAAGGATTTTTTATTATTAGGGCCCAAGCACCTAGCGGGGCGAGGACCCTATTGAAAAGCAAGGATTTTTTATTATTAGGGCCCGAGCACCTAGCGGTGCAAGGCTTATGTAACGCCCGGAGACGTACAAAAAAGCCTCTTGGAGGCATGCTGTAAACCCAACAGGAAGTCAGCCATTTTGAATTTACTGTGCAATTTTGGTGCATTTTTGGCCATTTTCAGGGGTCATAAATGAATGAACTAGTCCTAGAGATTTCATCCGATTGACTTCAAACCTTGGTCTGTCCCATCCCAAGACCTTGAAGATGAAAAGTTATCAAAAGCTTGAGTTTTCGTCAATGCGTGTGACCGTGGGATGGCGTCAAAGTTAGGGGTCTCGCCACTAAACAAGAAGTAGTTTATAACTCCAGCATACATGGTCCAATTTTGGCCAAACGTCACAGGATTGATGACAGTCCCGCCCTGAACACATCTACATGTCAATAATTAGAGATAAACATAGCACCCCCTACTGGCAATGGGAAATGTCATGTTTTAGACTTTAATGTACATCTCCTACAGACTTGACCAGATCCACTTCAAACTTGGTGAAAAAAGTCACAAGATGTTGATGATGCTTTATTGTGGAAACTGTGAGTTTTCACGGCCTGGCGGCGAACTTTGATGTTTCGCCGTGATGATAAACGTTGCTGTAACTTGACTCCACGTGGGAATATCTTGCCAAAACTTCACACATATGATGACAGTCCAGCCCTGAACACATCTACAGAGGAATTTTCAATCACTGCCATAGCGCCACCTTCTGGCAACAGAAAGCTACTTTATACATTCTTTGATTTCCCGCTTCTAGCAGGTTAATCACACCCACCTCAGTCTTGCTGGTCTAAGTCCTTAGACCTTGATGATGCTTAAAAATGAAGCTTTTGAGTTTTCATCAAACGCTGTCACCGTGGCGCCGCCTTGTTCGCCATCAAACACGATGTTGTTTTGAAGGGACAAGGGATGCTTGAAAACTCACCAAACGTGGCATACACATCGCAGGTCGCAAGTCCTGTTGTCTGATGTGATTTTTGTGCTTTGATGCACCAAGATGGCTCAACAGCGCCCACTAGAACATTTCAATTAAGCAGCCCCCAAAGCTGCTTTGACCTGCATGTATGAAACTTGGTAGGCACCTGTGACACTCTATTATGTACAAAAAAGACTCTTGGAGCCATGCTCCAAACCCAACAGGAAGTCCGCCATTTTGAATTTACTTGTGCCACTTTTGTGCGTTTTTGCCCATTTCCAGGGCTTGTAAATTAACAAACTTGTCCTACAGATTTAATCAGATTGGCTCCAAACTTGGTGTATGTAAGCGTGACTACGTTGTGACCAAAAGTTATCACAGGATTTGCCCAATGTTGAATGGCGCGCCCGCTGCCGAGCGTTGAATCTTGAGTTCTCGCCATGAAAAACGAAATTGCTGTAGCTTTGGCATAAATGGTCCAATCTCCACCAAACTTCTCATGATTCATATTAGTACTGCCCTGAACACATTTTCATTACCATATTTCCTGATAATCATAGCGCCACCTAGTGTTGAAAAGAAGAACTTCTTATCAGACACTTATCTTTGGATTAACCTGAAATTTCAATGCTGTGGTCTATATTTGATGTTCACAAACATGACATATCATTAGTGTCTACATGTGCTGCAGAGGGTTTAATTTTGATGTCTCGCCATGAAACAGGAAATTGCTATAAATTTGGAGTAAATGGTCCATTGTCCACCAAACTTGACATGATTCATATTTGTCCCACCCTGAACACATTTATATGACAATATTCCGTGATAGTCATAGCGCCACCTAGTGGTGAAAGGAAGTACTTCTTACCAGACACTTATCTTTGGATTCACCTGAAATTTCAGTGCTGTGGTCTATATTTGATGTACACAAACATGACATATCATTAGTGTCTACGCGTGCTGCAGAGGGTTTACTTTTGATGTCTCGCCATGAAACAGGAAATTGCTATAAATTTGGAGTAAATGGTCCGTTTTCCACCAAACTTGACAAGATTCATATTTGTCCCACCCTGAACACATTTATATGACAATATTCCGTGATAGTCATAGCGCCACCTAGTGGTGAAAGGAAGTACTTCTTACCAGACACTTATCTTTGGATTAACCTGAAATTTCAGTGCTGTGGTGTGTATTTGATGTACACAAACATGACATATCATTAGTGTCTATGTGTGCTGCAGAGGGTTTAATTTTGATGTTTCACCATGAAACAGAAAATTGCTATATTTTTGCCGTAGATGTTCTGATCTCCATCAAACTTCAGATGATTCATATTAGTCCTGCCCTGAAAACATTTATATGACCATATTTCCTGATAGTCCTAGTGCTACCTAGTGGTGACAGGAAGTAGGTCTCAAACACTTATCTTTTGATTTATTTGAAAGTTAAATGCTGTGGTGTATATTTGATGTATAAAAACATGATGTATAATTAGTGCGCTCTCTCCCCGGCTGGCCCTTGTAACTCACACACCAAAAATGACCAGCAGGTGGCGCTATTTTCAATGCAAAAGCGTTTTTGGCTAATAACTCCCACATAATATGTCGCACATTGTTAAACCTTCTATTTATGTGTTCTTTCAATTCAGCTGAATTGTGTGGTGTAAGCCACGCCCACTTCCGCGGTAACTTTCCATTTGCTAAATTGCGACAAATGAAAAACCTACTTTTTCGAACTCCTCCTAGGCGATTTGACTGATTTGCACCAAACTTTGCATGAAGCATCTGAGTCCAAAAAACGCCCAAAATATAAAACAACAAATTCATGCACATTGTTTTCAAAACAGACAGTCTTTCATATCTTGACCAAATACAGTCCAATTACCACAATACTTTTGCTCATTGTATTCCATGGCCCGACGAGAGTTTGTGCAAAATTTGGTGCAAATCGGCCAATAGGTGGCGCTCTGGTGGCAGTCTAATTAGTGTGAATGGAAGTAAATTGGAAAATCTTCAAATCCTCTTCAAAACTCATCGACTTTCAACCGCTTCTTGTCCCTCATACTTTGAGCTAGAGACACCATGTCAACTTTTAAAGAGTCAGAAGACCTTGAACGCATTAATTATCTATCTTTATCTTTATTTTGGCCATGACCAATATTCGAACTGAGCCCGACATTATTTATAACCAAAGCACTGAGTTTGTGCCACACAGTTGTTATGGCTGAATTATTCATAAATGGTTGTGTGTTGACGTTCACCACGCTATCCCGATGTGCTTTAGGTAACTTATAATTTGTGGTTTATTAGCGTTATAAGCGTTCAGCCTCTAATGTGTGTATAGCGCATCTCACTCGGTTAGCACTCGGCTAACTCCCGGGAGCATTCTCGGTGGTTGATGTTAGCTGAGACATGCTGGTGGTTGAACACTCGCTGAGCTAATGTGGACTAATGTTTGACTCCGTGGTCTGTTGTAGAGCATTGTGTTGTGTTTCGTGCACGTGCAGGTGTACGGGGGTTGCCATGTGTTTGTATATCCGTATTGTTCAATAAACATGCATTTTATCTCGGGATGTCTTGAAATTTTCTTCACCCCTTCTTCGTCCTGCAATGAATGAGTGCACCGGCTTTCTACTGCGCCACAGCGCCACTTTAGCAGTTGGGAGGTGTATTGCACATTGGTAGTAAGTGTGAAATCTGTGACTATGCGGTTAGGAAATTAACTTTACATGTTTGATTTGAACGTTTATGGAGATGTGAATCGGTCGAGACTGGGAACCCCCAAATGAAAAACGGGGTTTGTTTTCAAGACGTTCATGCAATGAATGTATTAGTCCAAGGCTAGTGCAGTATGTAAACACAGGCCGTGTCTTCACATGTCCGTGCTGCCCTCTCGAGACTGCTTCGCGCATGCTCCCAGAGCGCTGGGCTTTCTGGGAGATGTAGTCAATGTGGTTGCTTTGGGTCTTCTGTGTTGTGTTTGTCATTGTTAAATATGTAAATAATGTGGTAGATTCATGTTATATGTATGGCAACAGTCTTGTTTAGAATGATAGCTGATGGAGAAAATATTAACCAGCTTAAAGACTTGTGTTCTATTTATTGTGTGGCAAGTGGAAACAGCTGGCATATGATGCCTGCTTAGGGTGTGTAACCATCTTTATCTATGGAAGCCCATTTTTGCCAGTAATGGAAAAAAAGAAATTGCCATTCCTAATGAAAATTGTGAGATAAGAAGTCATTATCACGAATGTAGCCTAGTTTTAAAATTAATTTGTGGCATGTTGTCTTGAAAGGTGTTTGGCATCACAGTGGCTGCAGATGGGACAGAAGATGAGATGATTCACTGTTTCAAGGCAGGACAACTAGTACACTGTGGTGTAGTCAATAATAAATATTGGTGATTTACAAAAACACCAAAAACTATTTTTACTGTTAATGTAAACGTTGTTACTATAAATAATACAGTACTTTCTTTGTAATACTATATAGAAAATATTCCTTTTTACTGTAAAGATAGGTTTACATAAATATTTTTTGCTGTTTAAATTAAAAAAAATACAGTATTTGTATTTTCAAATTTGGCTGTGATTTTTTTTTTTTTTTAATTTTTTTAATTGAAAGTCTCCTTCAAATAGTAGCCTGCCCCTATTTGTAGCCTGGTCCCAAACTAATTTTTTTTGTTAATAGTAGCCCCGGCTACTATTTGAGGAAATCAGTATGTATATAACATACAGTCACTGGCCACTTTGTGTACACCTGTGTAATCTAATGCAATCCAGTAGAACAACTATACCATGATTTTTATTCCCTGAAGCTTATAAATTTTCAGTTATTGTTGACATCATCTAGAAAGTGGTGATTCTACTTTGTTTATTATTGAGGTCATAGTGAATGGTGGTGATGGACTGGGGTGGCCTCCTAATTTTGTATAATTGAGGAGGACAAAATATTAGGAACACTTTTAAATATATTGCACTCCAGTACACCAACACCACCCACTACGGCCTCAATAATAAAGTAAAATAATCACCTTTCTGACAAAAGCTGAAAATGTAAAAGCTTTGCAAACGTAGAATGTGTGGCAGAGCTGTTGTATTGGATCGTATTAGATTGCACAAGTGTACCTAATAAAGTGGCCAGTAAGCCCCACATTTACACCACCAATCCATGCCTGCTCTGGGTCTCCCCGCAGCCCCTGGTTGCTCGGCAGCCTCAGCCCCTGAGACCATGCTGATCAAAAGTTATTAAAAGCTTTTCTCTATGTCAAGGGGTGTGGCTACTATGATGTTGCCCTCGCCACCAAATATGTTTGGCTTTTTGATGGCTTCAGCGACATCATATTCACATGAAATTGATACACAGGTCAAAAATGGCAAGCTCATACATCTGATAGGGGCGTCGCCCATGGGGGGTGACAAAATGCCTCTATAGCGCCCCCTTGAAATTTTCAACACACCCTTCCCATAGGGGGTGTTTTGGAGTAGGAAGATGAAATGTCACATCACGTCAGGGTTAACGTACTCTGAGTTTTCACATAACCGCTTCAGTGATGCGTGCTGCTGGCCCCCCACAGTGGCGAGGGAGAGCGAGGGCCCGATCACAGCTGCTTGCAGCTTTAATTATTATTATTACTGTTCTTTACCTGACTTCGTGCCCCAATTTCACCCCTTTCCCAAATTTCAAAATACTTCTAACTTTCCACATTCGTCCAGCCGCATCCAAAATTTTTGGGAGGTTGCACATGGTCGACGCGAAATGCTGAAATAGCGCCCCCTACAAATTTTAAAAAACCCCTCCCCATTGGGGTTATTTTGTCGTAGGCCAACGAAATTTGGTACGCACATGTATCATACTGAGACGCACAAAGTCTCCTGACGTCATGGTAAAATCCCAACAAGAAGTCAGCCATTTTGTTTTGAATTTTGTCATTACGGCGATTTCCCCAACTTAAATTTGAACGAACTCCTTGTAGGGATTTTGTCCGATCGACTTCAAATTTGCTACAGATCATTCTGAGAACATGTTGATCAAAAATGATTAAAAGCTTTTCTCTACGTCAAGGGCAATGGCCGCTAGGGCATGACAAATTTTGGCGACTTTCCGTTTTCTTGCCATTGAATTTCGAACGGCTCACCCACCCACATACTTGATTTCAGCAGCTTCAAACTTGCTGGACATGATGATGACTCCACCCTAAACGCCCCGATATGTTAATATCCCACCTTACTCATAGTGCCCCCGGTGGTAACAGAAAGTGACCAGTTTTTACTTTAACATGTACTAATGCCACAAACTTGACTGCATCAACTTCATTCCACTTCTAATGCATGCAGAACAAGTTGATGAAGCAACTTTATGAATGCTGTGAAGCTACGTCTAATGGTGTCAATGTGGTGGCGTGGCGACTATCGATCCCTCGCCACTAAATACATTTGGCATTTTGAAGACACCATGCTGATCAAAAGTTATTAAAAGCTTTTCTCTATGTCAAGTGGTGTGGCCACTATGGCGCCACCCTCACCAGCAAATACGTTTGGCTTCTTGATGGCTTCAGCGACCTCATCTCCTCATGAAAATTGATACACAGGTCAAGAATGGCGAACTCTTTCACCTGATAGGGGCATAGCCCGTGGGGGGGGGGGGGCAAAATGCCTCTTTAGCGCCCCCTTGAAATTTTCAAAAACACCTCCCCATAGGGGTTTTTTTGGAGTAGGAAGATGAAACGTCATGCCACATCAGGGTTAACTTAATCTGAGTTTTCACATAACCGCTTTTGTGATGTGTGCTGCTGGCCCCCCACAGTGGCGCGGGAGAGCAAGGGCCCGATCGCAGCTGCTTGCAGCTTTAATTTAATTTGAGTTTGTCACTATCCAAAACCAAACAGTCACATGTTATGTCCTACCGCAACATAAAAAACATTAATTTAACAGACCTCACAACAGGCACTGACAGTTTCCCCATCATCAATCACCTATGCACCCTGAATCAGCTGGTCTCCTTTTACAATGATGGTCTCCTTTTACAATGATGGTCTCCAAACTCTGCTGAACTCACTCGCTCCCCTCAAAACCTGGACTGTCTCATTCCCCCACTCTGCCCCTTGGTTCTCCCCTCACCTACATCAGCTGAAAGCCAAAGGACGTCAGCTGGAGTGGCTTTCCAGAAAATCTAGACTCACTGTTCACAAGCAGATGTACCACGCTCACATTTTCCAATACAAAGATGCCCTCTCCTCAGCCAAATCTCAATACTTTGCTGAAATAATCTCTGCTGGTGCTGGGAACACTAGGGCCCTGTTCTCAGTTGTCAACAACACACTGTACCCCCCAGATTCCCTTCCCCCACACTTCTACTCCACTGACCATTGTAACTCCCTGATGTCATTTTTCAACTCAAAAATAACTACTATCCACCAGCAACTGACCCCCCACATGTCCAGCTGTTCACCTCCTCTAGTTCTCCACTCCCCCCTCTCTGTACCACTCTCATGCTTCCAACTCCCCTTTGCCGCCAATTTATCAGAAGTCATCCAGAAATCCAAGCCATCCACCTGCCAACTTGACCTCCTGCCATCCTCCCTGGTTATAGCCTCCCTTCCCTCTCTGCTGCCCCTGATAACCGCCATTATCCATTCCTCCCTGACCACTGGTTCTGTCACAACCATCTATTAAATCTGCTGCAGTGACACCGATACTGAAAAAACCTGGTTCAGACCCCAGCAACTACAACAACCTTTGTCCCATCACCAACCTGCCATTTCACTCTAAAATACTGGAAAAGGTAGTGGCACAGGTTCAGGCTCATCTCTCCAACAATAACCTCTACGAACAGTTCCAGTCCAGTTTTTGCCCCCGCCACAGCACAGAAACGGCCCTCCCTAAAATCACAGATGACCTCCTAATGGCAGCTGACTCCGGATTATTATCCATCCTCATCCTCCTTGACTTGAGCACAGCCTTTGACACCATATCACACTCCATTGTCCTTGACAGACTAGCTTCCATTGGTATAACTGACACACCCCTGGACTGGTTTCACTCATATCTCTCTGGCTGTACTCAGTTCATCCAGTTGAAATCATACACATACCATCCATCCCCCCTCTCCTCCAGTGTTCCCCAGGGCTCTGTCCTTATTATCCTATTTATTATTTACCTCCTCCCACTTGAAATGTAATATGTGTATATATATATATATATATATATATATATATATATTAAACATAATATCCATTTCCACTGTTACGCAGACGACACCCAGCTCTACGTTTCCTCCAAACCTACTTCCACCTTCCCGCCCTCCTCCCTCTGTGTAGCAGTAATTACTGCAATTCCCTTCTCTTTGGTCTCCCCCACAAACTCCTCCATAAACTTCAACTGGTCCAGAACGCTGCTGCCCGTATCATCACCAGAACACCATTCATCAGTCACATCACCCCCGTTCTACATCAGCTCCACTGGCTTCCCATCAAACACCGTATTAACTATAAAATCCTCCTCCATACATTCAAGGCCATCCATAACCTCGCTCCCTCATTCCTCTCTGCCCTCCAACACATCAATATCCCCACCTGGTCTCTCAGGTCTGCTTCCTCCATCAGCCTGACTGTCCCCCCAGCCCGTCTGTCCACCATGGGCCCCTCGTCTCTGGAACTCCCTCCCCCCTGACATCAGGAACATTGACTCTATTTAAGTTTTCAAGTCCCACCTCAAAACCTACCTGTTTAGGCAGGCGTATGAGTGTTAATGTTTCCTCTGTCTTTTAATGTTCTGCTGCAAACTCTGCACTGTTTTTCTGTTGTATTTTAGATGTGTTTTAACTGTGTGGAAGGGAAGGTAGCAGGAAGTAGGATCCAGGCAAGGGGCAGAGTCTACAAATGGGGGCGGGAAACTCACCTGGGCCTTTCTTCCTGCACTGAGACACACACCTGAATGTGCAGCTTAGCCTCACATTGTTTATTTTCTTTGTCCTATTGTTGTTGGCTTACTGACTGACACTAATTTAAGCTTTTTATTAAATTACCTTGCTTGTTGTACATTGTCAATAAAATCTCTATTTTTTTGGTATAGCAGTCTCTGGTTCCAGTTTATTCTGAGTTTTAGGTACCTACTATCACTTGGTCACAATTGGCGTTGTCGGCAGGGCTTATTAGCTGTTTTTTTTTTTTTCTTCAGTTTTCTTTGTTTTTGGCCCTGAGTTGTATAGTGTTAACCATAGCTAATTGTAGTGGGAAAAACAGTGGTGGCAGCTGCAATCACGACCAACAGAGGAACAGCTTAAACAACTCCAGGACCTTTCAAATCCTCTCCAGTTAAGACTATTTTGTGGTATGGAGGATGTTGAAGCCATTATGGACCAGGTATGGCAACTTCAGGCTGAAAATGAACAATTCAATCAATCAATCAATTTTATTTATAAAGCCCAATATCACAAATCACAATTTGCCTCACAGGGCTTTACAGCATACGACATCCCTCTGTCCTTATGACCCTCACAGCGGATAAGGAAAAACTCCCCCAAAAAAACCCTTTAACGGGGGAAAAAAACGGTAGAAACCTCAGGAAGAGCAACTGAGGAGGAATCCCTCTTCCAGGACGGACAGACGTGCAATAGATGTCGTACAGAATTGAAGTCACAGGTGGCAAACCAAATGACTGCTTCACCTCAAGTAGGGCCATCTAATGAGCCTGATGCCTCCACCTCAGCAAGTGTCAGCATACCTACTCCTGTTGTTGCTCCAGTACCAACTCAGTTTGTGTATGTTCCAAGAGAGCGAAAGTGTCCAAAATTTTCTGATAAACTGTCGGTTAATTTGATAACTGTTGAAAAAAGGATTGAAGAGGCTCTCAGGTGCCTGGCAGTTAGACAAATGTCCCAAGCTGAATAGGTTCTTTTCCTTTATGACAACTTAGATGGGAGTGCTAAAGCAGAGCTTGATTTTCATAGTCCAACAGAGACAGTTCTGAAAAGATATTTTCCATACTGACTGAAAATTATGGTTGCTCCCAGTCTTATGTTGCTGCACAGCTTCAGTTTTTCCAGCGCAATCAGAGGGAAGGTAAATCTTTGAGAGACTATTCTCATGTTTTGTAGTCACTTATGGATGTGGTCATTTGTAAGACACCTGGTGATGTTCCTAACTCTGACCAGATCTTGTGCAGGGTATCTGCAGGTTTCAGTAAGTTAAGTTTAAGACTTTTTAAGACCTTTTTAATGCCACCTTGAATGGAATTTAAGACCGAAAAAACTATAAATATAAGCGATGGTTGGGGGATCCCGCTGTACTATAACCAGTGCTTAATTTGTAAAATTAGAAGTGGCAGAACACTTTTTTAAAGCGACACCAGAGCCGCTTCACTGCGCAACTCCAAATGGAATGGTTGTGACATCTAGTGTTGTCACAGTACCAAAATTGGGACCCACGGTACGATACCAGTGAAAGTATCACGGTTCTGAGTAGTATCATGATACCACAGCAAAAATGCAAAAATGAGGCAGATGTGCCTTTTGTCATTTATAAAAAGATAAATCACTTTTCTATAATACATCAATGATATTTCAATGGAATAAATTACTTATTGACTTATTCATAGAAAAACAGCATCAATATGATTAACATAGGGGGGATTGAAATAAAATAAATAAATAAAATAAAAATCAACCAGCCACCCTCCTCCCCTGACAAGTAAAGAACAGTCCCTTCATAAGAACAGTCCCTAAAGTGCGGTGAGGTTTGTGGACCATTACCTGCCACAAAGAGAGAAATGTGAACGGCTCGTTTCTCCTCTGACACGCCACATACCTATGTGTCGCCATGGCCCGGTTGTCCAGGTACTACTGGGCAGTCATGACACCAACAAAGAGGAAATTAGGCTACTGGAACCGTTTTTGTCAAAGTTTGTTTCCCCTGTTTTGTACAATAAATTGTTTAAAGTTTATTTTGGAGTGCGTGACACAAGTGTGTTTTGAAAACGACCGCGGACTGTCACCTGCTCAACGCATCAGTACCGTCGGATGCCATGTCAGTAATAGATTATAGATTAATAGATTATAATAATAATAATGTCAAAATATCATTTACAGACCGATTTAACAGATGATCACTGCTGCCCGACCCGCAGGTCCATTTGCAAGTCCCACGGGTTAAGGGACGACCCGTGCATCACTACTCAGCTCAGTCTATAAATGCTCCTACACAACAGTAGGCTATAGACATTATATTCTATTCAGGCCGGCAGAACCAGCAGCGCATCGGCTATACAGTGCACGACACTGCCGATGAACCATTTTATTGCAGCACAGAGTGTCTGCCAGCAACCAATTACTTGCAGAGGCTTCCTACAACTTGTTTTAACGGTTCCGATTTAATCAGAAGACAAATTAAACAGGATGACTAGCCAATGTAAAAATCAAAAGAAAGCATAGAATAATGTACTGAAGGAGACTATTGTGCCATCACGTCTTTTTGTGGTTTGAGAGCAAAGATCCGGTCGCCAAAACGCAATATAATTAGGTCCGGAAAAAAACCTTGGAGGAGTGCTTCGCAAGGAGTCTTTTAAAGGAGCCGAGCCTGGCGTAAAACCGGAGAGAGCAGGCAGCACGGCCACAGCACGCACCCTGCTCGTTTCTGCTGCTGGTTGAAATCTGGACTCACACTGCGTGCTGAATGATTTTTGCTGGCACAATTTTTAGTCGCAAATGCGAGTAAAATGCTCGCACGTAGAGCTCTGTGGAAAACAAATCACTACCGACAAGTAAAAAGTCATAAATAATAACTTCCACTGCTCAAAGATACTCACATGTCTGGAAAACAAACCACTACAGTAGCATATTGAGTGCCAGGTGCCCAGTGCGTGCCGTTAAGCCTTTTTCACACAGAGCGCGCAAAGCGCAGACCTCCGCCGACAAACCCATTCATTGTGTATGTGCTACCGCCAGCGCGCGCCGTTATTGGACGGCGCATGGACACTCACAGAAAAGTGCCGCGAGAATAAAAAAAAGAAAAGAAAGAAAGTCAGATTAAATATTCCTTCCGCAACAATTTTAAGACCTTTGAGTAATGAATTTAAGACCAATTTAAGACATTTCTAATGAATTTAATTTAGGCCTTACTTTTAGATACATGAATTTAAGACTTTTTAAGACTTTTCAAGGATCCGCGGGTACCCTGTTGTGTGATCAGTTCATAGAATACGTACATGATGACATGCTGCGGAGGGAGCTTAAACAGAGCATCAGTAAAAACTCTACTATGTCATTCACCATGCTCCGTAGTATTGCCATCAGGTGGGCAGAAGAGGGATGAAATGGGAGTAGGCAAAGGTCTCGTGCTTTTTCCTGCAATATACACACCTATTCAGGAGACAGGGATGTAGCTGAGACCAATGCTATGACTGTGCCACCTCATAATGACCTAGCTGAGCTCAAAGAGTGCCTTAGGAAACAGTAGGAACACCTAGATGCCATTATGAAACATATAGGCATCTTAAATACAACCCCACACATGCAAAGTTCACAAAAAGAGGGGAGAAACTCAAAACCCTATCGTTTTCAAGCAGATGGTAAATCAATTTGTCTGTGATGTAACAAGGCAGGACACATAGCACAGTTTTGTAGGGCCCAAATGCAGTCTGCTGTAGGTTCCACCAAAAGCTCAGGACACCAAGCAACACTACAAATGAACGATGCTGTGGCCACCTCAGTTTGGCCGCAGGAAAACTAGTGCCCTCTGGTGTGGGGAGCCAGACACCAGGAGGGGGAAGCTCAGGCTCAAGTAACCAAGATGAACGTCCACCTGAACTGATGTCCAGAATGTCCAATAGTGGAAGTTAGCATGGGAGGTTTCACAGTTTACTGGACACTGGGTCTATGGTCTCCACTATTACAGAAGATTTCTTTATAGAGCACTTTCAGTCACAAGGTGAATATAAGTTGCGACAGTGCAACTGGCTGCAGTTGAAGGATGCAAATGGACTGGGAATCCCCTATATAGGTTACTTGGAACTCAAAGTCAATCTCCTAAGTAAGAATCTTCCCCGGATGGGGGTATTGGTCATGAAGAGCCCAGAAGACCCTCGTCATAGGGAGCAAAAGTTGTCTTTGCCTGGCTTGCTTGGCAATCTCATTACTTTCAAACTTGCATGTTGTGTGTATAAGATCTTGAACGGACTTGCACCCCCACCCTTGAGTCAGTTTTTTAAACGTAAATCCATCAACAGTACCAACACTAGAGCAACTACAAGAGGAGACTGTGAAATTTCATTTAGGCACACTTCCTTCTCACAGACTGCTCTATCAGTCAGAGGCAGCAAAATCTGGAACAGCCTGCCAACCTCCATGAGAGACTGCTCTACTTTTCTAATTTTTAAAAGGCATTTGAAAGACTGGCTCAAGGCAAATCAGACGTGTAATCACTGTTAACTGACTGTATATACCCCCCCCCATGTCAATGCACATGACCACCCCTGGACATGTGCAGTGACATGGGTAAAATCAGCACACTCCAACAAGAAATCCTGTTCTGATCTTTGCATTGTTGAACCTTCATTCCATCTATCCACCTTTGACAGCTCATTTCTCCCATTCTAAATTACTCAAATTCAACTTAAACTTAACCCTTACAGTGAAAACTGTTGTGAGCACTGCAGCACTTATATGAGCACTGCAGCACTTTATTACCTCACTAATTATATTCATATGATACATTATGTCAATGATCAACTGTATTATTTTGCACTGTATGTATTGGTTTCGTTGTGTTTCTCAATCCATCTTAGCACAGCTCCAACAAGAAATCCTGTTTCTAGTCCTTGCATTGCTGCACCTCCATTCCATTTATCCACCCCTGACAAGTTACAATAAGTTAAATTGGGAGAGATGAAACTAACAAAATTTTGACTTTTACTGTGACGACTTTTATGGGCACTGCAGCACTTCATAACTTCATATAGGCCTATCATATACACTATGCCAATGATTCATGGACTTGCATTGTTTCGTCTATTCACTATCCATAGCCTGTCGATCAACTATTTTGCATTGTATCACATTGCACTGTACATATCGGTTTTTCGCTATGAATTATTAGCTATCTGTTTGTTATTTGTTGTTTTACATATTATGACTTCTGTGTTCCTGTTTTTGTTTGTTGTTTTATATGTTATGACATCTGTGTTCCTGTTTTTGTTTGTTATTTGTTGTTTTATATATTATGACTTCTGTGTTCTGTTTTTGTGTTTTTTAATGGCCTGAGGTCTTTTTAACATCATGCTGGAGGACTACAGTTGAAAATTAGCCTTTGGCTAACACTGGCACATTTACAGCAATGTTCATTAATGTGCACTGTTCTCTAAATCAATAAAAAAACAAACAAAAAAACCCCCAGCAGGGGTACTTGGGAAAAACCTGTACGCATTCCCGCAGGCTCAATGAAATTTATCTCTGTTGTTTGCCCGAGTTCTGCTACCACCACTCTTCCCTCAGTTTTACTGGAACCTCTTGAAGATGGAAACTGTCTGCCTCCAAGTGTGCTGATTTCTAAGGCCCTGTTGACTGTAAACAAGGGCATAGTGGAGATACCTGTTGTCAATGGGTCCGTCCCAACTCTCTTAAATTACTGCTAGTTATCTTACCTAACCGACTTTGCTAGCTGTTTAGCCCCTCCCACCTAGGAAAAAATGCGAGGAGCTAGCGCTAGGAGCGATGAGCGAGCATTGTCGCTTTAAGAGACATGAGACGTCCTTTCCACTGAAGCATCACATGAAGCGACGTCCATTCCTGATGACGGCAGCACCGCTGGATCTGCTCCGTAAAGCAGCCAGCATCTGGCGTTACTATGGGTACATCCCAAGTCTCATTATATTTGCTGACCAAAACAGTAGCCCCCACCCCCTGCCGTCATGACTCTGGTCACACACTTTTGCATGTATTACCATTGTTATTGAGTCATTTGTCAAAGTTTGTGCAATTACAGAACGGTCTGTAGTCCTGCCACTGTCACTGTGATGAGCATCATTATCATTATTATTATCATCATCATTATTATCACTATTATTAAATCCACTCGCCATCATTCAACAAGTCAGCTGCTGAGTGAATAAGACATATCAGACCTGTCAGTCTGCCTCAATCAATCAGTTTTATTTATAAAGCCCAATATCACAAATCACAATTTGCCTCACAGGGCTTTACAGCAAACGACATCCCTCTGTCCTTAGGACCCTCACAGCTGATCAGGAAAAACTCCCCAAAATCCCTTCAATGGGGAAAAAACGGTAGAAACCTCAGGAAGAGCAACTGAGGAGGGATCCCTCCTCCAGGACGGACAGACGTGCAATAGATGTTGTACAGAACAGATCAACATGATAAATTAACAGTAATCCGTATGACACAATGAGACAGAAATAGAGAGAGAGAGAGAGAGAGAGAGAGAGAGGGAGACAAAGACAGAGACAAAGAGAGATGCAGGACAGACGGTAATGACAGTAGCTTACAACAGCATTAATGAAAGTAATAATATTAGCTAATTAATATTACTTACAGGCTATTAAACATTATTCCACTCACATGACATGCAGGACAATTAATGATGGGCAAATGTGTTTGTGTGTGTGCGTGTGTGTGTGTGTGTGTGTGTGTGTGTGTGTGTGCACGTGCGCGTGCATGGTGTTATATCAACAAGTGTGGTTCTGGACATGAGCAGCTGCACATTTAACAGCCACACATCAACGACAGTCCGCTGAACAACGCAACGGGTTGTGAATGAAATAAACTTAATTACAACATGACAGTCTTGCACAAAATATCGTTACGTTACTATTTGTAGTCACGTAGGCATGTGAATTACAGTGTTTCATTGCAAAGAATGCATGTAACGGGTACACTTGCACTGTTTCTCCACCATCTCGTTCAAATGAGCCAGATGTAGAGGGCGGGTATTTATACATCATGGCGTTCAGCTGAAAAACTCTTCCGGATAGGAAGCTCTCGACCATCCTAGCTTGTAGCTGCTTAAAGCTTGCTGCTATCTCCTAGTGCTAGCTCCTCGCTGCACAAATAAGAGACTTGGGACAGCCTAGAAGATGGCGGACCTCGAATGACTTCCGGTTCAAGCGAGGAGCTAGCAGTAGCACTATAAAAATAAGAGACTTGGGACGGACCCAATGTCGGCTTGCAGGATGCATGGCTTAAACCTAACACCCCATTGGGTCCACTGCATGTGGTCCAAGCAAAGTCTCCTCTGTGTTCAGTTACCTTGGAGGATGAGGATGGAAGCCAGGTGGCTGTGGTGCAATCCATTACTGCTGACTGTAGCTCAACTTTTGATCTCTCTAGTGCCTCATGGCCTACTCTCTTACCAGAGCAGCAGCAGCAAGGGAAAGAGCTATTGGAAAAATATGTAGGAGTCTTCAGCCAAGGAGAGGGAGATCTGGGTTGCACCACACTGGTGGAGCATGAGGTCCCTTTGATGAATAGCATCCCTATTCACCAGTGCTATAGGCGGCTATCCCCTTCTCAGTGTGAGCAAGTCAAGGCTTACATTCAGGAGCTGTTAAGCAGTGGCGTCATTTGGCCAAGCTGCAGCCCTCATGCCTCCCCTATAGCTGTTGTCCAAAAGAAGGATGGGAGCATAAGGCTGTGTGTGGACTACAGGCTCCTTAATGCAAATACAAGGAAATATGCATATCCACTGCCACGGATAGAAGAGTCCTTGGATGTCTTGGGTGGAGCAGAATGGTTTTCCACACTTGACTTGGCCAGTGGGTATAACCAGGTGCCCATTGCCAAGAAGGACAAGGCCAAGACAGCATTTTGTACCCCATTTGGGCTTTTCGAGTTCAGTCGAATGCCTTTTGGTCTGTGCAATGCACCCAGCACCTTCCAGCAATTAATGGAGTGCATTTTTGGTGATCAGTCTCTTCAGTCACTTTTGCTATATCTTGACGACATTGTTATCTTCTCATCCACCTTTGAAGATCACCTACAGTGCTTGGAATTGGTCCTGGAAGTTCAAAAAATGTCAATTTTTCCAACATGAGGTTAAATACCTGGGGCATATAGTGTCAGCAGCTGGTGTAGCCACCGACCCAGACAAGATCAGTGTGGTATCACAGTGGAAACGACCCACTACTGCAACAGAGCTTCAATCATTCCTTGGTTTTGCATCTTATTACTGCCGCTTTGTTGAAGAGTTTTCAAATCTTGCAGCATCCTTACACCATCTTGTGGCAGATGTAATTAGAAGCAAGCATAAGCCCAAGGGCCATGGAAAATGCTCCATTGTGGAGAGATGGAATGAAGAATGTGAGCAAGGGTTCCAGTCCTTCCAGAAGGAGTGATTAGTCAGTGCCCCAGTCCTTGGCTATGCTGACTTTGCTAAACCCTTTGTGCTTGAAATTGACACAAGTCATGCAGGACTTGTCTCAGGATCATGAAGGCCAACAGAGATCTATTGCCTTTGCCAGCAGGGGCCTTACACGCTCAGAACATAATATGTCCAATTATAGCTCAAGGAAGCTGAAGCTTTTGGCCCCTTAAATGGGCAGTAACAGACAAGTTTAGGGAGTACTTGCTGGGGAATAACTGTTTTTACTGATAATAATCCCCTGAGCTACCTGAAAACAGCCAAGCTTGGGGCTGTGGAACAGCGTTGGGTTTCAGAGCTGGCTGCGTTTGACTTCGAGGTCAAGTATCACCCTGGCAGTACCAATAGGAATGCTGATGCACTGTCTCGACAGCCCACAAATGACTCCATTTTCTCAGTGACCCCTGGCATCCAAGTACCCGATATGATCCGGGAACAGAGTGGACCACAGATTCTATCTCAGGACCTTCCTATTCCCTGTCTTGTCACTACAATTCAAGCTCTCCCAACACGGGAAAAAGCAGACTTACAAGCACTCCAGCAAGCTGATCAAGTGATTGGTGCATTTGAGTTCTACTGGCAGCGTGCAACACGTCCATCAAAACGGGAATTGATGACAGGCCCTAGAGATGTCCGCAAACTTGTCCAACAATGGGATAAGATTTGTATGAGAGATGGACTGCTGTATCGCCGTATCTGACCACCAAAAACCGGTGGAGAAGTTTTTCAGCTCCTCCTCCCCAAGTGTCTTAAGGGTGAGGTGCTCAAACATCTCCATGATGATCATGGTCACCAAGAGGTCGAACGGACCATACACTTGGTGAGAGAGAGATGTTTTTGGCCCAAGATGTGGCAAGATATTGAGAGATACTGCCACAGTTGTAATCGCTGGTAGCTAAAGCCAATCAACCCAAAGTTAGAACTTTTCCTGGTAACATGATGGCGTCACAGCCCCTAGAGATTTTGGCCATTGACTTTACTGTCCTGGAGAGAGCAGACAATGGGTGGGAGAATGTCCTTGTCATCACAGATGTTTTCTCCAAATTCACCCAAGCATATCCAACCTCGGACCAGAAAGCTAGCACCACAGCTCAGATTCTAACAGAAAAATGGTTCTACAAGCATGGAGTCCCCAAACGTATTCACAGTAACCAAGGCAGAAATTTAGAAGGAGAGCTGCTAAAACAGTTGTGCAAAATATATGGCATTGAAAAGAGCCGCACCACACCATACCACCCTGAGGGTAACGGGCAGTGTGAGAGATTCAACCGTACCTTGCATGACCTATGTTGGTCACCACAGACAATGACTTGGCCACAGGCTCCACCAATGATTGGGTAGTTGAGCATCAGAAAATGTTGAAGACTGCATACCACCATACTAAGGATCAACTAAAAATGTCAGCTGAATGTAAGAATAGGCAACTTGTTCCAAATATAACAGAGATACTGGCACCAGGAACCCTTGACCTCCGAAAGAACAATCCATTTGGACGTAATAAAATCCAGGATGTCTGGGACCATGCAATTCATGAGATTGTGCGCTGTCTGGATGACAAAGGAAGGGTTTATACAATTCAACCAAGGAACGGAGCTGGTGCAGAGAAAAATATTAATAGGACAGAGTTTAAAGTTCTCCCTTCTACTGCCAGAGTTTACACCCCTGACTCTCCATCTGAACTGCACAGGTTACCCCAAGAAGAGGAAAATGACCTTGATATGTCAGAAGATGAAAGGGGCAGTATGATAATGGTCGACGTGCAGCCTCTAAACTCTGAAAACCCCCAAGTCACACCTCATGACGGGATACATGAAGATCCACCTGCTACAATATCGCCAGAGCCCCAGTTAAATTGCCTGGCAGATCCATTACATGATGAGCCTTCTATGTCTTTGTCTTTCTTTGTTTATTTTTTTTGTCCTATTGTTGTTGGCTTACTGACTGACACTAATTTAAGCTTTTTATTAAATTACCTTGCTTGTCGTACATTGTCAATAAAATCTCTATTTTTTTTGGTATAGTAGTCTCTGGTTCCAGTTTATTCTGGGTTTTAGGTACCTACTATCACTTGGTCACAACTGTATTACCTGTAATTTTTATTGATTGTTGTACGGCGACCTTGAGTGCCATGAAAGGTGTCTTATAAATAAAATGTATTATTATTATTAATTACTAAACTCCTATTCTTAAAACCTTCTGAATTTGCCTGTCTTCGTTTCCCTTTGATGCCTGCATCAATCAAAATAAGATTGTGCAACCTTTTTAGGTCGTTGTGGCTATAAAATCTTTTGCAAACACTGCACAGCATACATATTGAAAAGTGATACGGAGCGTCGGTGGCTTAGTAGTAGAGCAGGCGCCCCATGTACAAGGCTGTTGCCGCAGTGGCCCGGGTTTGTCTCCAGCCTTTGGCCCTTTGCTGCATGTCACTCCCCCTCTCTCTCCCCCTTCACGCTCTTCTGTCCTATCGATTAAAGGCTTCAAAATGCCCAAAACATATCTTAAAAAAAAATAAATAAAAGTGACACAGCAAGTGATGTAACTAATATTAATTAAGCTGTCTGTTAGCATTAGCAATCACACTGTCGCTACAGTTGCTGCTGCGAATATCACATGCTGAGAGGACGAGACGGTTTCCCAAAACCAGCACACCAACTGCATATAGCGATTCTCACAGGTATTCTTTAAAACACCAAAACTAATATTAGCCACCTGTCTAACAGAGCAACCTCTGCATCCATCTTCATGCCTTTCAACTCACTGAGCTCTCTCACTGATTATAAATCCTCTTCAAACTGCACTGTGGATTTCAACACATCAGCATGTGCTGCCAAACACACCGTTCCTCTTGCTCCAGCTGCCTCTTTCTCTTTTTCCACACCCTTTTTCTTGTTGTCTGCATAAGCATTAACACTGTTTCTGTTGGCTACAATAGTGTTGTGTGAACCGGCCTGAGGTACTTTATTTGTTTTCCGTTTACAGCGCCAGGGCTGTGTATGAACACTGAATTTTTTTTAGTGCACCCAGACAGCCAGCAGATTGTGAGATTGTATAATTTGATTTCACAAAAAGTGTCTTGGACTAGAATCACAGACGGATGTGATTCTAGTCCAAGACACTTTATAATTAAAGTTACTAAAGTTATTTTTTTTAATATAGTCAAATTACATTATATATATATTCTCCTCACAATTTGCTAGCTGTGACCTTCAACACAGTAAAAGGTCACAACAAAGACTTACTGTTTTCAATCAGTGTGTATAAATGTATGTGGATAACCCATTTATGAGGCTTGTCACTATTATGGTCATATTCAGGATATGATGTTTACACGAGTACAGAGAAATCAAGTTATTTTTATTCCCTGTAAACATGATAAATATTAATATTACTTTTACTAATTACTGTATTCTATTTGCACAGGCACAATGATGTTTACAAAAGCAACCGGCAATTTTGTAACGATTAATCTGACATTCTCGCATCCAGTAACTGTTACACTTTAAATATTTTCACTGTAGCTTAAAATTAATTTACTCAAGCTTTTATCGATTTAATTTATTCAAGCTTTTATCGATCTTAATACTATTAAATGCCAACAGGGCCTTGTGGACTTGGCTCCTCCACCTGATTGCCGGCAATGTGATATGAGAGCAACAAAAAAAATACACAGGTCCTCAACTTTAAACCAGTGTCTGTCTGTCATTTTTACTGCCACCCCACAGAGCAAGGGAGCAATGGATGAAGACTGGTGGTAGAGAGTTGTCATGACAGAGTTCACTTATTCCGAGTGGAGAAAAAAATTATAGTACAGACTTGAACAGATCAGTATTTTGATACCTTCTCCCATCCAAGCTACCCACTATATTTAAATATTTAATTACAGAAAGACAAAGCTCCTTTTCCTCATCACTCCAGAAGTGAGACACTTTTGCTGCCTCCATTGCTGTTACCATGTAACCAAGGTAACAGCCGCATCTGCAAAGATAGTTGGCAGCCCTCAATAACCGGGTTTATGTGTATATAACCAGAAAAAAATAGATTGAAGAACTGTTATCTTTGTAGTAGTACACAATCATGTCATCAGCAGCATTTCATTTTTGGTTTGGTGGAATGTTCTGGTGTTATAATCCATACTCTGCTGCTCTGCTCAGTTACTCTTTTAAACTCAAATATTGTTTTCATTCACTAATTATTGCCATTTGCCTCCACTTTGCCATTTTCGTCAAGCACAGTTGATGATGATGATGATGATGATGATGATGATAATGATGATTAAACCTAACACTTTCTGGAGATGTTTAATATTAAATCCCTACAAGGAAAGGAGGGGATTTTTGTTGTTTTCGAGTCATTTGAAATCTTTTAATATGAAAACATCTTGCATAAAGTGTTGAGTCAAATGAAAGTAACTTGACATTAATCAAAGTACTGCAGAGTACAGTAACGGGAATGCTGACACTTATTTTCAAAAGGGATAACTATCTTGTTGAGACAGTGTATAGGAATCTTTATAAACAACTGCTGTCCATTTCTGAAAGAGGAAGAGTATATTTAGCCCTAGTCAAACCTTTACATGATTCCTAGAAGTGATTCTGAGGTGCTTTAAGAATACAGGTCCTGATGACATCAGATTTCAATACAGTGCAGATGTATGCATTATAGATCAATGCTTATATGTTATTCATAGTGAGGTTACCCATGTCCAAGCCCAGAGAGAAAGGAATACATCTTAAGACTTAGGGCGACTGAGGGGTATTATATTAGCTGACAAAAGGAAATCAAACTTATGAACAATAAAGCAAATGTAAAGTCTACACTGATACAAACACTACACTGAGACAACTACACTCAGGTACAGGTGCTTGGAATCTCATGTGCCATGACTCAAATCTATGCAATCCAATTTTTTGCCTGACTCTGAACCCTTGGGTGCATACCTTTAGGTTTCCCAGCTGGATGACTTTTGCAGGCATTAAGCATGGCCTGTTTCTTCTGGACTTCTGTGAGAGAGAATCCTAAGAGGAGAAAAAGAAATATATTACTAAGTGAAGTCTAGTCAGTTGTATTTATATAGCCCAGTATCACAAATCACAAATTTAAAGCATACAACACCATATGTCCTCAGACCAGACTTGACTGGACTATCAGTTTTCTTAATTATCTACTCTTGATTTTGTTTGTTTGTTTGTTCTAAAGGGTGTATCCAACAGACTGTCCATCCTCTCACTATAACCCAACAAGCATTTAATGTATGGAAATGTGCAGGACTCAACGTTAGTGAGGGGCAAGTTACTTTAAGGTAACAAGGTACTTTACCATTTTACTGTCTGTGTCGAGGAATATGTTACTGATTACACTACTTTTGTGTTACTCTCACCAAAATAATCTCAGGTGGCATTGTAAATTGGAAGAGGGTCATAGGATATTGTTTCATAGCAGGTGATCAAAGCACAGAAGCTCCTGCAGAGTGCAGATCTGACATGCAGTGAATCCCCCTCTTATTTTAACAACAGTATGATGATACCGAACCCTTAAAAAGCCTAGACCTTTTGAAATAAACAAATAAGTCTTGAACACAGGGAGGGACGGGCAAAGAAAGGATCAAAGTCTGATAAAGCATGACGTAGGGAGAAATATTTGTAGGCCTATCATATGAAACACAAGAAACAAATCCTGAGGCTAGCACAACAAGCAGATAGGTGGGAGAAGCAGTCACACTATGGCAAGCACAAATGAAACACCAGGCCACGCCTGTGGGTTCCCAGTCAGCTACAACAGCAACAGTGAGAGAGTTGTGTATAACGAGGATGGTGTTGCCCCAGCAATTGGACAGGGGCCAACATGCTAATGCACATTTGACTCCAAATGCTTTTTCCGACTGCTTTCAAGCAGCATTTAGACGCAAGAGCAGGATAGGATATGTAATAGGTATGTGAATGGAAACACACTGATCATGGTAATGCACGTTTGGCAGCATCACCCAGCCTAAAATGAAATGATAAGAAACAGAACCCTGAGGGGGATTTTTTTATGGTGGTGCACTGGCTGAAGTGGCACAGTGGATGTAAATGAATGAAAAAAACAAAACAAAACACATAATTTCAGGTGGTAACATATTACATACATAGTAACTGCAATGATATCAATGACTGTGTTTACAAGGTCTTTAGTATCCCGGTTTTGATTGGGTTTTTTAAGTATCCCGTTTTTGTGTTTGTGCATGTAAACACCATATCCCGAATTCAGAAACCGGGTTATGCCCTTTTCCCGGTTTCAAGAAACCCGGTTTTGCCACCTGGAGTACTCCGATAGAAGCCGGGATACTGGAGCATGTATACGCCTTATCCCGGTTTCATGAATGGTTCAACTACGTCACACAGCCGGCTGAAGGATGCCCTACTCATTCTGAAGTTTTCTCTCTACTCTGAATCTGTAAACTCCATGAGAACGATCCTATCCTACCAGTCACAGCTACGTATTTTCATCCACTGTTGCCTTGTACTGCGTGGTGGCAGTGACAGCCGAATACTAGAGCTTGAGATTCTCTGCGCGCCCGGCCTAATAATGTCAAAATATTATTTACAGACTGATTTAACAGACGATCACTGCTGCCACGATCACTGGAAAGTCTGGGTGAGAGGCTTCCACAGAGGAGCGCCCAGTTTGCACCAGCTTTAAACACGTTATTTACTTCACTCAAACTGCGTGTGGCTATTAGCGCTGGTGTTAGTGAATTAGACCTTGTTTATCAGTGAGAATCATTTGCATAGAAATGTCCAATTTTTTTTACAATATTTATTCACAGCCCTTCACCACCTGGATCCTAAAATAAACACCTGTTTTATTACATAATCATGCTTCCGTGTTGCGCCATTCATTAAGATCCTATGTTTCTGTCATTCAAATAACAAGACTTGTGGTTTAATACTCTTAATTATAACAGCCAACTTATTGAAAAATGTCGGGTTTAAATCGGGCTCGGGTCCATAATTACAGTTAATTGGACGGGCCGGGCCGGTCCGGACATAACGTGCACAACGTGCATAACGGGCTGGATTTTTTGGGCCCGATCTAAGCTCTACCAAATACCTATCAAAGTTGGTGACGTATTCAATATTTGTTGTCGCTCTCTCCTCCCATTGCTGAAGATGAAGTGGATGAGCCATAGCTGTAATGCGACGTGAGTATTTACTAACGCTAAGCCCACTAGAAGCCACAGAGGTGTCATTTTTGTCTTACTTCTAACTATAATAAATATATCACATTTCCCGCTCAATCTGTTGTAAACAAAAGACGTAAAAGATGTAACACACGCCTGCGCAGATAGGATGCAGTGATCAGAAAACGGGTTACTGGTATTTATCATGTATACAGGGATATGAATAACCGGGTTTCTCTGTGTTCCATGTAAACATCATATCCCGGATATGCTCAAAACCGGGATAAGCCTCAAAACCGGGATACTAAAGACCTTGTAAACACAGTCAATGATAAATGCTGTTAGAAATTTCTAGTTTAATTAGTTTAATTTCTAGTACTATTCTACTGTTGAAACTAACAGAGCAGTAATCCTGATGCTGTTCTCGTTGTTGCTGGAGACTTCAGTCAGGCAAATTTTGAGAAAGTTACGCCATCAACACATTGGACTCTAGTTTCCCGGCGCAGCGCAGGGTGGCGAACCCTGCGCAGAGCTAGTTTCAAGCAGCGCAACCCGAGGCACGCTCAGTTTGGTAGTTTGGCAGACCGAGGTGTGCTGAGATGGGTGTGGCAGCGCAGCAGGGGGAGGTGTCGACAGATCCAGCTTGGCGCAGTGACAGTTTCGTGCCAAAAGGCCAAAAGGCTTCGCCGAAGGTGTGCTAAAAGCTCGCCAGCTGAAACCAGGTTTACTGTCAGCGCAGGCGGAGCGCAGCCGGTGTAAGCCGAAGTTTGGCTGACCAGCGGACAGTGCGCACACATCACCAAAATCTCACAGACAGGTTTCCAGAATGTCAGGCACATTAACAATGCAATAAATACCCAAAAAACACTATTCAATGCAACTATCTGCAATCAGCACATAAATGTATCTCTATATCGGATGTCCCGTCACATCTGATGTCAGATCAAAGGGGATTGGCACCATTTGGCACGTCTGGCACCGTAATGGAAACCCATGGTTCCCTCCAGGCTGGTCACAAAGCTCACAGAGCAAGGGATTAAACACCTCACTGTGCTTGTGGATCCTTGACTTCCTGGCAGGCAGACACAGGTGGTGAGATTGGGCAGAGACACATCTTCCACCCTCATCCTTCACACAGGAACATCCCAGGGCTGTGATTCCCCTGCTGTACTCCCTGTACACACACAACTGTGTAGCCACTTCAGACTCCAACACCATCATCAAGTTTGCTGACAACACAGCTGTGGTGGGCCTGATCACAGATAACAATGAAAAGAGGATCTGACCTGCTGGTGTGAGGATTACAACCTACTCCTGAACGTCAGCAAAATTAAGGAAATGGCAGTGGACTTTGGGAGAAGCAGCAAAAGAACTACACCCCCCTTAATATCAACGAGTCCTCAGTGGAGAGGGTGGACAGCTTCAAATAATTCGGTGTCCACATCACAGAGGGCCCAACCTGGGTGCTGCATACTGACTCAGTGATGAAAAAGGCAAGGCAGAGACTGTTTTATCTGAGATGCCTGAGGAAATTCTGGGTATCCCCTCAAATACTGAGAAATCTCCACTCCTGCACCATTGAGAGTGTCCTGTCAGGGAACATCACTACCTAGTATAGCAACAGCAGTGAACAGGACCACAAGGCCCTGCAAAGAGTGGTTCATGCAGTTGAGTTCACTATACACCTATAGTGTATAGTGAGCTCTACCCAGCATAAAGGATGTTTATACCAGGTGCTGAAAGAATAAGGCAAGGAGAATCATTATAGATCCCAACCACTCAGATAACTGCCTTTTCACCTTGCTGAGGTGGGGAAGATGGTACCGGTTAAACCAGGCAGTAGTGAGAGGCTCAGGAGGAGCTTCTACCCTCAGACAAAAGGATCCTTTTGTAATGCACACATCAATGGAACTGAGAGGATTTCATTTCACCGAGATTGTATTTTATATAATTTCATGTGATAAATATATTGATTAAGTGAAGTAGCCGGATAATACAGAACAAACAACTGTGGTCAGAAGCCTGGCTGACATTTTGCCTCTCTATTCTTTGGATCAGCATCATAGAAATCCATTTACTGCTGGTAGGCCCACAGTTCTTGACACACCACAAAGTGGGGATATTAAAGTAGTAATGCAGATGTAGTGGAGGAAGAAGAAAGGAGGGCATAGATCATATAGAATCAGCTCTGTGGTTTGCAGAGAATGAAGCATGGCTGAAAGGTTATGGAGACAATGTCAGTTAACTACAAGATCACAGATTTGTGTATCAAACGGTGTTTTTCTTTAAGCATGATCATGAACTGTGCATATATCTGACCTGTCTCGCGGTCATGCTGGACCTGAATCCTCTCATCAGCAAAGGCTCGCAGCCAGCGTTGTTTCTGCTCTGGCTTCTTGGCACACAAGAGGTGGACTTCGTCACTAGCCAGTGACCGCAGCTTCAGGGCATTCCTTATGCTGATGTTGAAGTCCTTCTCCTTGCCATCCTCCACATCTATCACCTCCATGTGGTCCATGTCCATCCGACCCTTGTAGTACAGCATATCCCGCCGCAAGAGGTCCTGCCATGACAAGGATGACAAATTCAGCCAAGAATCCTTTTGAAGAATCCAAAAACTAAGTAATCCACGGTACCAACAAGAGCTAACAGGGCTCACAGATTACAGTAGTAAATGCTGTGTTTCAGTCCACAGATATGAACAAAGAGAGGAAAAAGTGATAAATACAATATAGCCTGTAACTGTGTCTGAATAAAGCCTGTTGTGCTGCAGTAGAGTTGTGCAGTATGTTTTAAGTTTGTTAAAACGAGGGAGTTTTACAAAGTCATTGCTAGATTTTTACACAGCCAAAGTAGCCAACTGTCCTTGAGCCCCAAGACCTTCAGGGTCCAGAAGCACCAAGCTTACACAGTCTTGAATCAAATCTAGTTTTACACATTACAGTGCATACCATTATCCAAAACTATTACTAATTCCTACCTAATACATATACAGTGCACACAAGATTGTGGGAGAAACAGAGAGGTTCTGTAGGGGCCTACAGCTTATTTTTGCACCTTAGTGGGTTAATTCAGCCCAGGTCATTGTGGCTGTTAGTCAAACTGAGTACTATGAAAGAAAGCAAGATAGACGAGCTTTGTAATTAGATACGTGGCCTTATACTGCCATCTGAGTGCTGTTACTCAGACTCAGACATTTTAGAACACCACTTTGGGCCTTGCAAACTATCCTTATTTTTCTCTTTTAACATTAAAAATAATGTAATTTTTAAGGCACATTTTTGACATTATCAAAAATACAAACACTTTATATACTTGGTTAATATTTGGATAATGCCCTAAGGTTCATAACACGTGATTCTTACAGCACCCATCACTGCTACCTTTACTTAAAGGTCGGTTTGCCACATTTGGCTTTGGGGCGGGAAAAGCATTGGTATTTATTTTATAAAGCTTTGATACAGATGTTTCCACCGTATATTTCATCCCATTTAACCTCACATAATCTCACTCACAGAATAGACTGTTGCTTCACACTCCCTTAATCAGAAGAATGTCATTCTCTTACAGTGCTCTATACATGGAATAATCTGCAAGACCTTAAATCTGGATTCTCTGCTATCCTTATGGCTGTTTAAATGCCTTATTTGTAATCTTGTTCTAACTGAGTGTAAATGCTTATAACTACACATCTACAACATATCATGTTTATTATCCTGTATTTCTACTTTTAGCAGTCATTTATTGCTATTATTGTTTGTTTCATTTCATGATTTAATTTCTGTTTTAATTGGTAATGATGGTTCTTTGCTTATTGATTGTTAGTAATGTCTTTGTTCATTCTTGACATCATTGAAAATGCGGGTCTCTTGATTTCTCGAGTCTTAAATAAAGGTTTGGATGAATTAATAATTATTATTATTATTATTATTATTTTCATTCAAACCTTTTTTTCCTTAAAAATGTTAGGTCATTACCACTTAAGGAAGCAATGCCCACTCATGACACCAATACAGCTCTGCAAATGTGAAACTGTGCACAGTCAAAACTGATGGAAGGTGGCCAACAGACTGACAAGTATTTGGAATTTTAGGACTTTTTTTAAACCCTGTTGCACATAATGTGACTAAACGTGAAATACTGGTCTGAACGATCCTGGGAGGAGTCTAAATGTGTCATTAAACATACAGGTTCAACCCCCCCTCCCCCCCCCCGGATGATTCTTCTGTCATAACATCATCAGTAGCAAATAATGTCAGATACAATATGAATTGATAAGGCACCTTTTTGCAGTACACCATCTGATGGTCAAAGAGAAAGAACATTCTCTGTTGACTCTTAGTCTGAGGCTGGGACAGCTTGCTTAACTCCCCTGAAAAGATGAGATCAGAACTCCTGCTGAGGATGTCTTCTCCCTGCATGGATTCACACACCCACATACACACACACACACACACACACACACACACACACACACACACACACAGCTGTTACTTGCTAACCAGCCCTGCTGCTGTTCTATCAAACTGTACAATGTCAGAGACTATTTCAGAACAAAGATGCTTCTTGCCACACCTCCCAGTCTTCTATAGAGCTCTGCCACTGGGCAATCTTGTCAATGTTCTCGAGACGCCGTTTCCTCTCATTGATTAGCCTGGCCACATTCTTCATGGCATTTAAGGCTGCCTCCACATCTTTGTAGTCTCTAAAGATCAGAAAGGGGCATTCAGTCACAGTGTAAAGCTGACGCTTAAAGGAAGCTTAAAGACTTATATATTCTATATTTCTTGTGTAGTCAAGAAATTGGAAAAGACCAACACTAACAATAAATGTATCCTGGTAAATATGTATTCATTGTGTATCTCCAAAGCCTGATATGTCTTCTTCCTTTGTGCCATCAGGCTTTATCATTGTTGAAAAACTATTAAAAACACTTCAGTGAATCACACTGTCACTGGATGACATGCTTCATCATTACCATAAACACACACTGTTGTTTATTTTCACTCAGTCCCACAGCTTGCTGCCAAAAATATTCACTAGCACACCAAATGTGCATTAATCCACTGTTGTAAATAGTCCCCGGCAAATGCACTGTTTTTGTTTTCTAAACACTACAAAGTTCTGCTGTTTTAATAAATCACTGAACCTTTATAAAAAAAACATAAAACTACATTGAGCTGTTCTTGAAAATCTTCAGGAGGAAGTCACAAGGTATTGAAAGACTTTTTTTTTTTACGATGAGAGTTTTGGTGTTTTCATGTAATGTTTGACAGTGAGAGTAACACCAGCTCTATGCGTTAATGAGGTTGCCATTACCTACAAAAACACAATATAACAGTAACAGCAACACAAATATGACCTGGGATGCCACAAGACCCTGTATGAATTAGGCACATTTGTTGAAATTTACCAAATTGTACATAATACACAATTACTTAAGAGATCAATGTCAGGAAGAGAAAGGGGTTTCCAATTGGGATTTATTATCTTACAAAAACATACCTGGAGTATATGATCCTATCAGCCGCAGCAAAATTTTGTAAAGTATTTTAGCTAAGGGCTGCTGTCAATGATTACTAATTGTGTACAGACAATAACTATTGTGTGGGCATATACACTGCTTATGATCTGAATATTCATGGCCTTTGTTTATCGAAGTATTGTTTATTACTATGTGTAAAACATTCTAACGTAAAAAAAAAACTTTATTCATTCAATTTATTGGCTTTTTTCTTTTAAAGTGCATCTTACCATTTTCCACAGCGTCTTTTTTCTTTTCAATATTTTTTATCACCTACTGAAGATAGACAGTTGTGAAGTTGTTGTGTGAAACGCTGACCATCTGTAGCTCTGATGTGACAGTGTCACTACTCTCAACGAGCCTCCTGCTCTGAGAAATCGCCCGGAGGGCACGTAACCAAAAGGTTTTAAGCTACAAAAAAGTATGCATGTGTTTTGTTAGACTATTTCAATAATTTTAAAACATCCCCGCATTACGTCAGACCTTGCTATCAATTGGGACTATTTTCTGGCCAATATCACTCCACTGTGCAGGCCCGCAAGACAGCATGGCAACAGAAATTAGTGTACTAGATGTACTAGCCCTATATATACCTACTACTACAACGCAAACACCGGCTCAGGCTCACGACACTCCATCGTCAGCTGCTGTAGGTAAACAGAGGAATACCAAAATGGTGCAAACTTGTGATTTCCCCAGCTGTGGGAATAAATACATTGCCAGCTCCCAATTCCATCGGTTTCCTGTTACAGATGTAACCCGTAGGCAACTTTGGCTAACCCACCACCAGAACAAAGCAGAGACTGGTCATAATCACATATGAATTCACATTTCTATGTGATTGATTACTCATGTCATGGATTTAGCAGTTAGCCTAATACAATAAACTAAATGCCATGTGCAATGTACTCTCCACAGCACAACAGGCTATTAGTTCAATCAAACATTTTGTTTTACAGACAATCAGCTACAGACATCGTTATATAGATTGATATTAGGTAATATATCTCTTTGGGCACAGCAGTGCGGAAATTGCGTTTTCTCTGTCTGTCGGGATCTGTGGGCAGCTGAAGTGAGCTTGACATACGCGCAGTTGCTTCACCCTCGCCAGCTTGGTAGCAAGGTTCATCCCAAGCAGAGACTGGTCGTAATCACATATGAATTTACATTTCTATGTGATTGATTACTCATGTCACAGATTTAGCACTATAACAAAATAAATGCCTACGGTAAAATGAGGCCGCGTATAATACTCTCCACAACGCAACAGGCTATTAGTTCAATCAAACATTTTGTTTTACAGACAATCAGTTACAGACATCGTTATATAGACTGGTATTAGGTAATATATCTCTCTTAGGGCACAGCAGTGCAGAAATTGCGTTTCCTCTGTCCGTCGGGATCTGTGGGCAGCTGAAGTGAGCCTGACATACGTCAGTTGACACAAGCCAAAGTTGCCTACGGGTTACATCTGTAACAGGAAACCAATGGAATTGGGAGCCGGCGATGTTTTTATTCCCACAGCTGGGGAAATCACAAGTTCGCACCATTTTGGTATTCCTCTGTTTACCTACAGCAGCTGACGAGGGTGTATCATGAGCCTGAGCCAGTGTTTGCACTGTAGTAGTAGGTATATATAGGGCTAGTACATCTTTTTCCTCACTAATAATAGCCTACTGGTTCTCTGTTGGAAACAGCCGATAAAGTTTTCATTAGCCATTGCTATCCTGTGCACCTGCACGGCGTGGTGGTGAACTGTCTGATTGATTTCTGTTGCCGTGCTGTCTTGCGGGCCTGCATGGCGGAGTGATACTGGCCAGAAAATAGTCCCAATTGATAGCAAGGTCTGACGTTATGCGGGGATGTCTTAAAATTATTGAAATAGTCTAACAAAACACATGCATACTTTTTTGTAGCTTAAAACCTTTTGGTTACGTGTCCCCCGTACATCTTCAGAACTACTTTTTCTCCGGTAAGCTACGGGCGATTTCTCAGAGCAGGAGGCTCGTTGAGAGTAGTGACACCGTCACATCAGAGCTACAGATGGTCAGCGTTTCACACAACTTCATGTCCAAAAACCTGAACTATCACTTTAAGACATAATGTGCTGGATGAGTAGATCTCCTGAAATCCTTTCCTGCGGGACCACAGAAAGAGCCTATAGTCACCTGTGCTGTGGATTGGTGTATTTGAGCAGCTCAGCCAGTTGCAGTGGGTACTTGCAGATCTTCTGAACTGGAGTGAGTAGGAAGCCATCCAAGGAAATGTCAATCATCTTCTGGAGGAGTCGGCAGGCCTCAAAGAAGAACACGTATTTGTTGACCTTCATGAGCTTAGAGAGCTGAATGCAGGCATTGGGGTGGTTGTTGCAATACTCTGAATAGATCTGGAAATCTGTTTGCTAAACATTAAGGACAAAAAAAAAGAGAGGCAAGAAAATCAATTAACCCAGAGTAATAAAAGTATGCACTCACATTACTGTAAGGAAATTGTTCACATATGAGACAAGATAAGATAAGATAAGATAAGATAAGATAAGATAAGATACACCTTTATTGATCCCACAATTGAGAAATTCCAGTGTTACAGCAGTCAAGGGTAAAGAGTCAAATTAAAGATTTCAATCTTTAAAAACTAAAAGAAAACTAGGCATGCAGAAAAAAGTACAAAAGATACAAGAAACAGCAATAAATAACAACAATAATAATAATAATAATAATAATAATAATAATAATAATAATGAGCAGTGAATAAAAAAAGTGAGCAATGGATTAAAGTGAACATATTTAGTGCAAGTGAATATTGAATGTGCAAATAACAACATGGGGGACAGCAATGCTTATAGTGGTGTCCATAAAGTAAAGTGTCCATAGTGTCCCTAAAGTGTCCATGGTGCAGTTTGCTGTGAGCAGTGCTGGTTATGAAGGCTGACAGCAGCAGGCAGGAAGGACCTGCGATAGCGTTCCTTCACAGTTCCTGAATCAGTCTATTGCTGAAGGAGCTCTCCAGAGCTTTTATCTCCTCCTGCAGAGGATGGGAGTCATTAGTCCTCAGAGACGACAGCTTGGCTGTCACCCTCCTTTCTCCCACCACCTGTACAGAGTCCAGAGAGCATCCCACGACAGAGCTGGCCTTCTTGATCAGCTTGTCCAGTCTCTTCCTATCTGCAGCCGAGATGCTGCTGCCCCAGCAGACCACTCCGTAAAAGATGGCTGATGCCACCACAGTGTCAAAGAAGGTCTTCAGGAGCGCCCCCTGCACTCCAAAAGACCTGAGCCACCTCAGCAGGTAGAGCCTGCTTTGGCCTTTCCTGTACAGTGCTGTTATGTGGTTAGTCCAGTCCAGTTTATTGTTAAGATGAACACCCAGGTACTTATAAGATGTCAGCATCTCAATGTCCTTTCCCTGGATGTTCACCAGTGTTGGGGGGAGGAGACTGCGCCTGCGGAAATCCACCACCAGCTCTTTGGTTTTACCCACGTTGATCTGAAGGTGGTTCCTCAGGCTTCAGTCCACAAAGTCCTGGTTCAGTTCTCTGTACTCACTGTCGTCCCCATCTGTGATGAGGCCAACGATGGCAGAGTCATCAGAGAACTTCTGCAGATGACAGGTGTTGTGTGAAAAGTCTGCAGTGCAGAGGGTGAAGAGGAAATGGTGCCAGCACTGTCCCCTGCGGGGCCCCCGTACTGCAGACAACCAAGTCTGATACACAATCCTGGGTCCTGACATACTGCGGCCAGTCCGTGAGGTAGTCCACGATCCAGGATGTGAGGTGATTAGTCACCCCTATGTGCTCCACTTTGTCCCTCAGAAGTGCAGGCTGTATGGTGTTGAAAGCGCTGGAGAAATCAAAGAACATGATTCTCACAGAGCTTCCGGGCTTCTCCAGGTGGGAAAGAGCTCTATGCAGGAGGAAGATGACGGCGTCGTCCACCCCAATGCCAGGCTGGTAGACAAACTGCAGCGGGTCCATTGAAGGGCCTACTGCGGGGCGGAGACAAGACAGGATCAGGTGCTCCAGAGTCTTCATGAGGTGTGATGTTAATGCCACTGGTCTGAAGCTGCTGAAGTCCTTGGGGTGTGGAGTCTTGGGCACAGGTACCACACAGGATGTCTTCCACAGCTGTGGTACTCTCCCCAGCCTTAGGCTTGGGTTGAAGATAGTTTCAACTATCCCGCACAGTTGGTCTGCACAGGACTTCAGGAGCCTGGAGCTGATGCCGTCTGGACCCGCAGCCTTCCTCTTTATCCTCCTCAGCTGATCTCTCACCTGACAGGTAGTGAAGGACAAGTTGGAGCAGGGGGGCTGTGTGCTGGGGGTGGAGGTGATGAGGTGGGGGGTGGTGAGATGTCTGGGGGAGCGGGGGTGGGGGAGGTGTCGAAGTAGTGTGCCAGGAGTGTAGGTTGGGTGAAGGTGAGGATGAGGGGGGTTGCAGCCATGATGTCTGGGCCAGGGGAGGGGCAGACTGATCAAATCTATTGAAGAACAGATTCAGATTATCCACCCACTTCTGGTTGCCTCTGGCCTGGGAGTCTAGCTGTTTGTGTCCTGAGATGGTTTTCAGACCTCTCCAGACTCCGCTGACGTCACTCTGCTGCAGCTGTTCCTCCATCTTCTTTTTATATCCTTCCTTTCCCCGCCTGATGTTTCTCCGTAGTTCCTTCTGCACGGCTTTCAGCTCGTCTTTATTTCCAGAGTTAAAAGCTCTCTGCTTCTCCTTCAGGAGAGCTTTTATATCTGGAGTAATCCAGGGTTTGGTGTTGGAGAAGCAGTGTACAGTCCTGGTGGGTACGATGCGTTCCACACAGAAGTTAATATAATCAGTAATGCATGATGTCATACTGTCAGTGTCCTCCCCATGGGAATCACTGAGTACCTCCCACACAGTGGTCTCGAAGCAGTCTTTCAGGGCCTCCGCGGCCTCCTCAGACCATCTTTTCACAGTGCGGGTGGTTGCTGGTTCTCTCTGCACTAGAGGTCTGTAGACAGGCAGAAGATGAACCAGGTTGTGATCAGCTCTTCCCAGGGGGGCAGGGGTGGTGTGGGTGGTATGCCTCCTTGGTGTTGGCATAAAATAAATCCAATGTTTTATTGTCTCTGGTGTGGCAGGAAACATACTGGGTGAAGGTGGGCAGGGTGGTGGATGGACAGGCGTGGTTGAATTCCCCAGAGATCAGAATGAGGGCGTGATGGTGCTGTGTCTGCAGCCTACTTGTAACAGAGTGGAGAATGTCACAAGCAGACTCAGCCTTTGCAGATGAGGGGACATACACTGCTACCATAATGACATGAGAAAACTCCCTTGGTAGATAATATGGTGTCATGCCAACAGCCAGCAGCTCAATGTCCCTGCAGCAATGCTGCTCCTTGATAGTGATGTGCCCAGAGTTACACCACCTATCATTCACAAACACAGCCAGCCCTCCTCCTTTCCTCTTACCGCTGTCCACTGTCCTGTCATATCTGATGAGCTGGAATCCGTCCAGCGCGGCGATCGTGTCCGGTACTTCCGCATTCAGCCATGTCTCGGTAAACACCAGCACGCTGCTCTGCCGGTACTCCCTCTGATGGCGAGTCAGCGCTGACAGCTCATCTTGTTGGGGAGCAATCTTACGTTCCCCATGACGATGGACGGGAGGACGGGTTTGTACGGGGTCATCCCTATATTCCCTGGGTTCTAGGTTCCCCGATCGGGGAACATAGGACCCTTTAAAAACAAAAGGGTCCTATGTTCCCTGCTTTCCCCAAAAGGAAATATGTTCCCCGCTGTTGCCGGGGAACATAGGACCCTTTTGAGAAAACGAGGTTGGGGTTAGGGTTCGGAGTTAGGGGTTAGGACCCTTTTTTAAAAAAAAAAGGGCCTATGTTCCCCGGGTCCTTTTGGGGAAAAGTGGGGAACACAGAACCCTTATTATTAAAAAGGGTTCTATGTTCCCCGGTCCCATACAAAGCGGGGAACATAGGACCCTTTTGGGGTCCCATACAAAGCGGGGAACATAGGACCCGGGAAACATAGAACCCGGGGAACATAGGTACGCTCCCGTTTGTACCGTGTCCTCCGGTGTCGGCGCTGCACTCCGGCGCGACATCCCTGTCTCCTTCTCTGCAGCTCGCCGGGAATGTCGTGCCTCTCCTCGGGCCGCACCGCGGTGTGTTGTGGTGCTAACAGCTGGTCCCGGGTGTAAACAATGGAGGCACGGCTGGGTGCCAGGTCCCCGCACACGATCGTATCCATAGCAAAAAGGGAGAAAGACCACTATGTGCTAAGTGCTAACTAGCCAAACTTAAAAAAAAACACTCAAAGTGAGAAAGTTAAAAAGGAAAAATAGAGAAAAGCTCGGCATGAGCAGGAGCTGCTGTAACAGGCGTCCGCACTAGAGGCGCCATCTTGCCAAGTTTATATATATGTTTTTATATATATGATATAGTAACTACACCAAACTAATATAGTAACAGGAAGAGCAGGATCTCTAGGCTCTTGATGTTTTGATTGATTTCTGTGACCACTGTTGGTGAGTAATTTGTTACATGTAATGCAATTACGTATTTAAATTACAAAATTAATGTTATTGTCAAGGGTTGGCACAGCGGTATAGTGGTTAGCACTGTCGCCTCACAGCAAGAGGGTTCTTGGTTCAGTCCCAGTTTGCATGTTCTCCCTGTGTCAGCGTGGGTTTACTCCGGGTACTCTGGCTTCGTCCCACAGTCCAAAGACATGCAAGTTGGGGATAGGTTAATAGACTAGGCAGAATTTCAGAAAATGTGCTTATTTAAGGTCCCGAAGGCATTTCATGTTAATTTTTGACATACAGCGTTATTTGGGGTTTTCAAGGGTGCTGAATCCAAATCTGCTGTATGCCCAGCGCAAAAATGTCCCATAATGCCTCAAAATGGAAAAATCCAATATGGCCACCATCGCCAGGCTGAAATCTAAGGACTTATCTTTTGACCTAAACAAGATAAAAAACTGAGTAAAATGTCTTTTTGGGGTTTTCATGTATGGGGAATTCAATTCCATATTCACATTTATGATATAATGTCAATAGTATGTCTCTGCAGACCCGAAGACTGCAGATTCAGACCCGCAGTTCTAGACCCCTTGTTTTTCGCAACAGTGTCTCCTACTGGACGGCTGTATAACTGCAACTAAATCAGCATCTCACCCAAACACCACTGTTTGAAAGAAGTTACACTTTTAATGCGTTATTACAATTTACAGTTTTAAAATTTTATTACACCCAAATAAAAATACCAAGATTTAATTGTTGATTAATGCCTGGGTGCTGTTCTGCATTATTATTGTTTGCTGGTTGTTTTGTATGGTTTGATCCAACTATTTTAGTTCTTTATTTCTTAATATTCATCAGACTGCTCTGACTGGCACGCCAAAAACTTACACTGCATTGATCAAACCCGCTACAACATATAATAGGAAATGTCTGGTCTTGAGTGTCCAGTCCTCACTTTTGTTGTGGGAATTTGAAACAAAGGCTGTGAAATACTGAAATGGTTTGAAATGTTTTATTGTGTGCAGTGGTTACATCACACATCAGGGAGATCTGTAGAGAAAAAAAAGAAATCAAACATATCACAAAATTGAAAACAGAAACACTTAAAAAAAAATTAAATACCTATCACAGTCTACACTGAAATACTGAAGATTCTGGAGCATAGTAAATACATTATTATATCAACATATTAGCAACATTACCTACCATTTGAATAGTGCCCCTTCTTTCCTCATCTGCCTTTCGATCCTCCGACAAAACTCCTCCACTTCACTGTAAAGGTAAACAGACAACATAATAATAATACTCAGAAATTACTGCTTGTAAACGTGTGTAGGTGTATTACATGATATACATGAATACAAAATTAACTTTTAGCATAAAGTACACTAATTGCCAGTATGTAAACAGTTTCATGCTTGTATGAAAATGTACATCCACTTCATTGCTTTAATCATTTATTCATGTTTAATTTAAAGCACATGCTAAAATTATTCGTCATCACGCTTCGGTTTCATGAAACAAAATGTGCAGGTCAAACAGTTCATTGCTAACAAGCTAAACTATTACCTACTACTTTAACCCATATTTGACGTGCCTTTCAGACTATCGTGGTAAAGACAGTCATATCATTTTAAACGTATCACTGTAAAACATCAATTTCACTGTCTAATTGAAGTCAACAAAATAGTTTGATGGCATTAAACAAATAATGTGATTCACACTGAATACTCACACTCGGATCATCATCGTCCATATTCAATAGTTGTAATAGTATGTTGGCTTCCAATGAAACAGAGGGCGCTGTCGCGAAACACAAGGGATCTAGAACTGCAGGTCCAGATCTGCAGGTCTGAATCTGCAGTCTCCAGGTCTGCAGACACACCCTCCTCTATAATGTAGGAAAACTGCTTAAAATTCATATATATAGGTAAAAATCCAGTTTTTTTGGCAAATAAATTGCTGATTATTACTAGAATATTTTAATTTCTGGGTGTTATTTTTGTATTTTCAATCCATCAATCAATTTTATTTATAAAGCCCAATATCACTCCCCCAGAAAAACCCTTTAATGGGGATAAAAACAGTAGAAACTTCAGGAAGAGCAACTGAGGAGGGATCCCTCTTCCAGGACGGACAGACGTGCAATCGGTGTCGTACAGAACAGATCAGCATAATAAATTAACAGTAATCCGTATGACACAATGAGACAGAGAGAGAGATACAGAGAGAGAGACAGAGAAAGATGTAGGACAGACAGTACAAATTGGCCTATGCATGCATAATCCCACTGTGCCCAGTCCGGACCTACAACAGCAGTAGAGGCGCCTGGCAGCCTATTTTTTGACCTAAACAAGATAAAAACCTAAGTGAAATGGGTCTATAAAGGTTTTCATGCATTGGGAATTCAATTCCATGTTCAAATTTATGGCATAATGTAGAGAAACTGCTTGAAATTCATATATATAGGTAAAGTCGTAGTTTTTTAGGCAAAAAAAATGCTGATTTCTGGAATATTTTGCTTTCTGTGGCTTATTTATAATTTTAAATGAGCTATGTCATGATAAAATGTTGCCCCCAAACCCTTTTCCCAACCACAAACACACAGGCACTCACACACACACAAATTAGCCTGTGCACACATAACCTGTCTTTGCCCACTCCCATCTTATGACCGCAGAAGAGGCACCTGACTTGCTCTTGTCACAGGAGCTCAACAACAACAGTTGACAGGAAAAATCTTAAAATCAAACCAGGACTTTTATTAAAATGGTGAATATATATATGTAGTAACATGTTTGTGCCATAAAATAACTGTACTCTGTACACTGTTTTATCACTGAATAATGTTTGCTTGCTAACTTTCACAGTTAAGAAAGCGTTAACTAGCTTAGCTACCATTAGCTTGTCATTTCATAAGAAGGTTGATCCACTACAATGGTCAGCAGGTTATGTAGCCAATAAACTAAACCATCATTTGTTTTGTCAAAACAATGATAGAAACATCATATGACATTTTGTATTCATGAGATTGCCAAAATGAATTTGGGAGTCTACCAATGAGTTTGAGTTTGTTTATATTAGCTAGTTAGCTAGGTGTTAGCTAACATAGCTACTCATTGCTAATTGCAAACCTGGCTAATGTTAGCCCACCAGGAAAAAAGTGTAATCGCCTATGTTTTTGAGTAGTGTAACAACTATGTAATAACTTGCCCAATCCACTATATGATATAATATGTGAAAATACCTTTTCACTACTATGAATTGAATGTCGTTTGAATGTGAACAGAGACCTGTTTTACCATGAATAGTGAGTAAGTGAGTCATTGTCAGTCTTCATCAGAAAACATTTTATTATAGCTAAGTGGAAATTCATTTTGTGTGGCATGTCCCCCTCAGTGTATATGGTGACTACTGCCCTGTCACGCATGCATTATTAGGCCACAGTTGTCTGGGTGAAGTGTGCTGGTCTTGACATACAATGTTTGATGTCAGCTGGACAATATCGAGATATTTGCATCTTGAAAGCTGGACTACAAATGTGGATAGAGAGGGAGAAATACACACAAGCCCAAGACGTGATAAGATACGATATTCCTCACTATATGAAGTGATTGATAACAAGATCTGTATAATGGATTGTGTAATATATGATGTGGAGGATGCCATGTCGAGTCAACAACTTTTTTATTCTGTCCTCTCAATGCCAACACAGTAACACAACTGCAAAGTTACAGTGCCACCTAGCAGTCACACTGAGTAATGCACTTCCATTAAAATACACTACATCTCCCTTTCTCAAGTTTGTTTCTTCTAATAACAGTTTCCATGTATAATATGGGCATGACTGCTATGAAAACAAGTGACAGCTTGCATTAAACCTGGCTGAAGCAAAAGGCACTGTAAAAAACATAGTACAGTCCTAATGAGACTCAATTTACCAACCAACGCATATACACAATGGATGCGCATATGCACTACCGTGAGGCGCGCGTAGAGTCAGCTCGAGGAAGGAGAGAAGAGACCTCTAATCTGACCGCGCATGCATCGCTGCAATGATTGACAGCACTTGACATCTGACCAATCACAGGGGTGCGCCGGCAGGCACTTGCAGAGCTGCAGCAAGAAGAAAAAGAGTTGTCAACATGTCGTCCAAAAGACGTCACGAGTCAGGAGCGAGCAAGAGGAAAAAAAGGTAAACAAGAGGAAGCTCATGCTTCACTTGAAGGTAGGTATTTTGTTGAAATAAAACTTTGTGGCACAAACACCTAAGCTGCTACTCATTAGATAGGAATCTCTGCCTCCAGTCTCTGTCTAGACTGGAGAATTTTGTACTTGACCTCAAAACTGTACTTTGTAGACTCATGAGCATTCTTTGTAGTCTGGCTGGGGCACTGAGGAGTGATTTTTTTAAATATTAATTCCAGTGGCTTGTGATCACTTTCTACATGGACATGTCTTCCATATAGATACTGATGGAATTTTTCACAGCCAAACACGATTGCAAGCAATTCTTTTTTGATTTGGGCATAATGTTTTTGACAGTCAGTTAATGCCCTGGGGCCATAAGCTACTAGCTGTCCATCTTGATGTAGCACTGCTTCCAGACCCTCAGAGCTTGCATCAACAGATAAGGTAACTGGCTTGCTGACATCATAGTACTTGAGTACTGGTGCTTGGCTGACAAGAGCTTTTAGTTTGTCAAAACTCTGTTGTTGCTCTGACCCTGAGTGCCATTCCACATTTCCTTCCAACTTCCTCAGAGAGGATCTGAGAGGTTGGGGATGAATTTAGAGAGGTATTGCAGTAACCCTGTGAACCTCTGGAGGGCGGCTTTGTCCTCTGGTGCAGGAATGTTTTGTATGGCTCTGACCTTTTCAGGATCAGGCTTAAGTCCCTTCTCACTGAGCGCATGAACAATGTAACTGATTTCTGTCATCCTTATCTTACACTTACTTTTGTTTAGTTTCAGGTTGATGCTTCTCAGGCGGTCCAGCAGTTGTCTCAAACGACAATCATGCTGCTCTATGCTCTCTCCCCAGACCAGGATGTCATCTATTACGTTGACTACACCCTCTAGCCCTTCTAGATGTCTGGCTGTGCATCTCTGGAACACTTCAGGTGCTGACGCTATACCAAATGGAAGTCTTTTAAACCTGTATCTCCCAGATGGTGTGTTATAAACGTACACAGGTGAGAGCTTTCTTCATCTAGTTGGATTTGCCAAAATCCATGGTTAGCATCTAAAACTGAAAAGAATCTGGTATTTGGCATGTCAGCTACCACTTCTTTGATTGTGCGCAGCAGATAATGTTCTCTTTTGGTGGCTGTATTCAGGTCCTGTGGGTTGATGCAGATCTGAACTTTGTTAGGTTTTGTTACAGTCACCATACTATTCACCCAACCAGTAGGCTCTGTCTGTTTGGTTATTACACACACATTTTCCATTCTTTTCAGCTCTGTTTCAATTTTGTCTTTTAGGGCGACAGGCACTTTCCTGGGAGCATGAACTACTGGAGTGACGTCTGGTTTTGTCTCAATGTGGTATACTCCTGGTATGCAGCCTAATCCAGTGAATAAATCCTTATATTCACTTAGAATGTCACTCTCAGTTTTAAATGCATGCAGTCTTTTGACAAGCCCCATTTCTTCACATGACTCTCCTCCTAGAATTGCAGTTGCATTGTTCCTTATGACCTCAAACTCCAAATCATACTTTTTATCTTTGTACTGACATGTCAACATGATTTTGCCTTTAGCTGGAATGTGGTTGCCTGCATAATCAACAAGCTTGGAGAAAGATCCACCCTCCTTTTTTTCCAGTCTCAGCTCTCTGAGGTCTTTCATGGAAATGACGTTGCAATCGGCTCAAGTATCCAGCCTGACTTTCAAAACTTTCTTGTTGACAATCAGATCTTCATGCCACTTTTCTTTCTTTACATTCACTGCATTGATTTGTGAAACTGAGTGGTCTTGTTTTTGCCTTGTTTATATGGTGCACTCTATGGTTGTTTGTGTGCTTACATGAGTTGCACATTTTTGCATAATGATTTTTGCCGTGGCAGGCTTTGCACACTTGTCCGCAGGCAGGACACTTCCTTGGCTCATGTTTGTAGCCGCATCTTGTGCAATTTCCTTGATTTCTCATCTTTACACTGTGTGCTATGGCACCACTGTCTTTCTGTTTGTCACATTGTTTTTGTTTGGTGATTTTATTAACAGGAATCTCAACCTCTTCATGTAGACTTTTTAGCTGACTCCGACTCAACTCACTGGATCTGCAAATGTCTATTGCTTTGATTAGCGTGAGGTCAGGTTCTCTCAGTAGTCGTCCTCTTACTTGGTCATCTGTGATCCCACACATGATTCTATCTCGTATCAGTGAGTCGGTAAGGTGCTCAAACTCGCAGTCTTTAGCTTTATTCTTTAAATCAGTCACATATGCATCAACAGTTTCAGATTTTCCTTACACCCAAGTGAAGAAGAGGTGCCTTAAATATGTCACATTTTTCCTTGGCTCACAATGTTGGCGGAATTGCTCTTTCAATCTATCATAGTCATCTACATCTTCATCAAAGTCAGGCGTGTTATATACCTTAATTGCTTCGTCTCCAGCCACATGCAGGAATGTGGCTCTTTCACTGCATCAGACTTTTCATCAATTCTGCTGGTGACAAGAAACAGTTTGAATCTCTGCATCCAGACTCTCCAATCTTCCACTAGATTTCCTTCTAGACTCAGTGAGTTCGGAGGTTTCATCCGCTCGATTTTCTTCCTTTCTTTGGTTTCTTCAAGTTTTATTCTGACACCATGTAATATATGATGTGTCGAGTCAACAACAACTTTTTTATACTGTCCTCTCAATGCCAACACAGTAACACAACTGCAAAGTTACAGTGCCATCTAGCAGTCACACTGAGTAAAGCACTTCCATTCAAATACACTACAGATTGTAAAGAAATTCGTCAGGTTTTTATTTTTTTTTAGACAACTGATCTATAGCATGATGGGATGACAGCACAATGATGTGTGTGGTATCACTGGAAAGTTCTGGTCCTGCGCTTTGCGTTCAGAAGAACGAGTGTGAATTTGGACGCACTTTGCGTTGTTACTTTTTAACCTATATGGTTAAAAAGCCTCTTGGATCAGCTGGAAACGTTAGCCATGTTGATCTTGAATGTGGGGCTACCTCATGTGATGTCTGAATAATCGGAAAAATGAGTTTCCAACCGTAAAGCAATATTTCAGTGGAAACAGTTAACGACGTGTTTTTTAAACATTTTGAGTGATAAAATACAACACATCTTCTTTGTAATGTCCATGTTGTCTCCACATTATGACTTAAACGCTCATGAACACACAATGAAGTGCAGAAGAACGACTTTTATGGCTCAAGGAGGGGCGGTGCCCTATCGCCCTCTACTGGCCAGCCGCTTCTGTTTATAGGTCTAATTCTGCTGACGAATGGAAACGTGGCCGGAATGGCCCATTCTCGGAAAACACCAGTTCCACTGGAGCCACAGTTGTGCATCATCTGCTAGAAAGACAGCGTCCAAAAGCTCATGACAGTAAGCAATGAAGGACTCCAGTCAGTTGATACTGTTAGACGACTCTTAGACGACAATTATCAAGAGGCAACCGATCGACTCACTGAAATATTTCAAGCCAATGGTCCCCAGCAGATGTTCTCATGGCACAAAGACTGCCGATCGAATTATATGAGTAGAAGTAAAATCGACAAGTTAATGAGGACTGGATTTAAAGTAAATAAAGACCACGGTTCCATCAAGTCAAATATCAATCAAAATATGTCCATCAGATTGGAAGAAGTACATCTTTTGTCAGCAAGATCAGAAAGAAGCACTTCATCTCATACAAGAGATGAAAGTGAGCACTACTCAAAGACAAAGGCGATTACACTTTTTTCCTGGTGGGTTAACATTAGCCAGGTTTGCCATTAACAATGAGTAGCTATGCTAGCTAACGCCTAGCTAACTAGCTAATATAAACAAACTCAAACTCATTGATAGACTGCCAAACTCATTTTGGCAATCTCATGAATACAAAATGTCATATGATGTTTCTATCATTGTTGTGACAAAAAAAAAAAAATGGCTTAGTTTATAGGCTATATAATATAATTTTAAGATTTTACCTGTCAGCTGTTGCTGTTGAGCTCCTGTGACAAGAGCAAGTCAGGTGCCTCTTCTGCAGTTGTAATATGGGAGTGGGCAAAGACAGGTTATGTGTGCACAGGCTAGTTTGTGTGTGTGTATGAGTGCCTGTGTGTTTGGGGAAAGGGTTTGGGGGCAACATTTTATTATGGCATAGCTCATTCAGAAATAAAAAATAAGTCACAGAAAGCGAAATATTCCAATAATAATCAGCTTTTTTTTGCCTATGATTTTACATATGAATTTCAAGCAGTTTCTCTACATTATGCCATAAATTTGAATGTGGGATTGAATTCCCAATGCATGAAAACCTTTTTAGATCCATTTCACTTAGGTTTTTATCTTGTTTAGGTCAAAAAATAGGCTGCCAGGTGCCTCTACTGCCTTTGTAAGTCCGGACTGGGCACAGTCGGATTATGCATGCATAGGCCAATTTGTGTGCATGTGTGTGAGTGTCTGTGTGTTTGTGGTTGGGGTAGGGGTGTGTGGCAACATTTTACCAGGGTATAGCGCATTGAAAATACGAAAATAACACCCAGAAATTAAAATATTCCAGTAGCCAATTTATTTATTTTTTATTTATTAACCCTAACCCAAAAAAATATGAGATTTTGGTAACACTTTATATTAAGGCACTGTAATAAGTGTTAATTAATGCTTAATAAGCACCAATTAACAGTTAATGAGCACTTATAAGACAGAATAAGATGTTTATTACCATTAATAAGACTATATAAGTGTTAATTATAGCATAATTAACACAGTTATTATTTCATATAGGAACATTGTAAACACTTAATAGAAACTTGATAACAGTTTAAAAAGCTATCCTAAATATTAATTAATAAGATGTCTATTTTCATTAAAGGAGCTATATGTAAGAAATCTAAAGCAAATATTCATAAAACTAAATATTAATTAATAAGATGTCTATTTTCATTAAAGGAGCTATATGTAAGAAATCTAAAGCAAATATTCATAAAATCCTCCTAATATGTCACAGAGACTAAGGAATAATGTTCATATAACATACTGATCTCACCGACAACAATAGTACGGCCAGAATATTCGCATTTAAAATATTTTACGGTCCGCAAATCATGTTTATGTTTTGAATTTGTGTTTTGGCCTGTTGCGCCACCCACCGCCATCTACCAGTCACACAGTCAGTAGAGCCTCAGCATCAGTTACAGTTACGACTGAGCTACAGCAGCACAGCAAGCAGCATTAGCAGTGTCCCAGTACATAACATTAGCAGCTGGCTCCTTCGCTGTATCCCGGCAGCAGTGTTAGCAGCAGAGAAGACTTGCTCGAACGGTCCGCTGGAAAACCGAAGATCACGGACACGGTGACACGGCCCTGCCACGGCAGCCGTCCGTGGGCAAACAAATCAGTCTCCAGTGTGCCGCTGTCCAGCAACCTCGAATCTGTAGGGGAAGGGGGACGGACACGACTCGCGGCAGTATTTTGAATTTGAGTGCAGAATACCGTTTTGGCCACATTCTTACATACAGTGCCTTTAATTATGATTTATAAAGGTTAATTATAGAACAATAACCACATTTATTACTGGTTTATAAGACGCTATAAGACCCTATCAGACCCTATCACCCTATCAGATTAAATTAATAAGGTGTTATCAGAGGTGGAAAAAGTACTGAAAATTTGTACTCAAGTACAAGTACTGTTATATTGCTTAAAGTGTACTCAATTACAAGTAAATGTACTGGTGTTTAAAAATTACTTAAGTAAAAGTACAAAGTACTCTTCTCAAAAACTACTCAGAGTATTAATTACTTTTAACCGATGGATGTTTTACTGTGTCGTCAATAGCAGGCATTCGATTCCATTCACCTGTATAAAATATCAAAAACAGCTCACCTTATACAGTGAAATTACTGCAATGATATGACTATTATGAGGCAAGAGTGTAAACACATGGCACACACATGAATACGCTGACTCTACAACAGTGGCGGTTCTAGGCCAGTTTTAATGGGGGAGCCAAGCTAGGGCCAGTCCTTTTGATACAGGGGCACATACATGTAGGGTCAAATATCTAAGTCTGAACAATTAGATATATATATGTACATATATATGTGTATATCAGTGTTTCCCACAGGATTTTTGGAGACTACACCCAACCCCATAGGGGGGTCCGGGGGCAAAATTTTGTATCTATTTGAATTAAAGGCAACAATCTGATGTATTCTGAGAGCCAAGTTATGATTGCAGAACATGCCTAGATTTCAACATATTTGTGCTTTTTATGTGTGAAAAATGTTCTATTTTTATTGATAAAAACACTAGTGGTATGCTATGGTGATGGGTTACACTTAAAATACGGCTAAGGATTAGTGGTTTAACATTTCAGTAATCAAAAGAAAAATGACTAACATACTAATGGAGGGCTATTTTATTATTTTAAATCATGTGCAGACAAAATCGCGCGTCGAGATTACACACAAAGTCAATGCAAAGATGCGATTAGACGCGAATTCACGCCTGGCGGCACGATGGACCCGTCTAGCGCGATGCGATGGACACGATAGACGCGTAGGCGTGGCGCAATAGCCGCGAAATTCGCACCCATTGCCTCATCGCTCAAATTGAAAATATTGAACTTATGAGGCGAATTCGCGTGACGCTGTGCTGCGAAAGCCAATCAGCGTTGAGATTCTCCTGGCATCATGACGTCAGTGACGTCTTGGCTCCCTGAGGGCCACAACAATAAACTGCTACTCACTGGAGACAGATGGACAGGCGCTCCGCAGCTGAAATAGAGCGCCTGTAGTTGGTGTCCTGCCAGGAGATCCTGGCGCCAACCCTCGCCAACAGGTCCTCAAACTGGGCCCCAGTCAGCCTGATGTACCGCTGAAAGCGGCTATCATCCAGACAGAGTTCCTGGAGGAGGTTGTGAAACTCACCGAGCTGGATGCGCTTCTGCAGGATAGGGTGAACCCAAAAATGACGGTGTTTGGCCCTCTGAGGCATCTGGGACTTCCAGAGCAGGTACAAAGCAGCGATGGTGTGTATCTCAGCCATGGTTGAGGAGAGAATGGCAGGCTAGATGTGATAGTGAAAATGGGCGGGCTCGCTACTCGCGCGACTGACACGATAACGCAAATTAACAAAACGGTCCAGCGTCCAAACTCACGCGTTACGTGCGACGCATTACACGCGAGTAATTCGCCTCACTCGTGCCCGGTGTGAACACAACATTCAGCAGGGGGGTCACAGCGGGGGCCGGACTCCGAGTTACGGGGGCACTGGCCCCTGCTGGCCCTCCCCTAAAATTTTACTCATACTTGAGTACAATTTACACCATGTAATCTACTTTCCTACTTTTAAAATCATAAGTCGCTTCTGAGTACGCCCACAATTTGAATTAATATTCAAACTTTTCATCTGCATCTTTGTAGCCAATAAGGCTGTCCAATCATGACCGTGCCAATTAATCTATGACGTAAGGAAAGGACAACTCCGCTGCAGCAGGCACAGGTGTCTGGCGGTAACATACCTACACAGCGGAGTAGAGACTAATTTATGGACTAAAGATTTGGAGACAAAGAAGCCAAGGGTGAGTGTCCATACGCTCCGCGCAAATCCTGTGAGCTCCGCACCGCAACATAACGGCTTACCAGCGACAGAGAAGTCCGAGTCCAGGTCCAGTAATTTCCTCTTTTGTTGGTGTCATGACTGCCCAGTAGTACCTGGACAACCGAGCCGTGGTGGTACACAGGTATGTGGCATGTCAGAGGAGAAACGAGCCATTCACATTTCTCTCTTTGTGGCAGGTAACGGCCCACAAACCTCACCGCACTTTAGGGACTGTTCTTTACTTATGAAGGGACTGTCAGGGGAGGGGGGTGGCTGGTTGATTTTTATTTTATTTATTTATTTTATTTTGATCCCCCCTATGTTAATCACTTATTGATGCTGTTTTTGAAGTATGAATAAGTCAATAAGTAATTTATTCCATTGAAATATCATTGATGTATTATAGAAGTGATTTATCTTTTTATAAATGACAAAAGGCACATCTGCCTCATTTTTGCTGTGGTATCGTGATACTACTCCAGTAGGGCCAGTGACCCCGTAACGGAGTCTGGCCCCCGCTGTGGCCCCCCTACCGAAGAGTTGGAGGGGCGGAACTAAATGGTCTCAACCAGTTGCCGGTCAGACCACTTAAAACGGCGTACCCACCGAAAACATCAGAAGAGAATTGTGTGGCTGTATTTAAGACAACTCTTAGCCTGCACGGCAACACACAGCACCATTGAAGTAAGCTCTGAAAACTTTTTCTGTCTCATTTGGCGTTTGAGTTTTCATGGGTGTTTTATTGTGAAAATTGACCGGATACTCTCGTCGTTTCTGCACCTGGCTTCCTGTTTCACTCATCTGGTCTGTGCAAATTGACGTGCCGTCGTGCGGCGTCCATCAGAAATAGACCCGGCGCATGTTTTTAGCGGAGCGGAGCACCGAGCCACTTCTAGGCCACGGCTGGTGGAGCTTACAGCTTACATGGACTTGAATGGCCACTATTAGTGCCGGCACCCACACCTCGGCCGGATTGAGCACACCATGGATCCAGTGGGTTGCCATAAATGGGCCTGTCCCAGAGGCATTCAACTACCAAAGGGCTTTTGAAATCTTCTTTTCGAAGCAGTGTAAAATTAAATGCTCTGATTCAGGGTGCCATAGCCTACTTGCAAATCGTGAGGGAAGGAGGAAAGCAGTAATTTGTGTCTGTCGTGTGTAATTAATTGAAGTCTTACCACTGGATTTCTTTTCGTATTGCGTGTTTTGTATGGTTTTGCGTATCTGTAACTGTGTTTGTGGGTGAGAGAGTTTTAAAAGAATATTTTGTCTGTACATGATTTAAAATAATAAAATAGCCCTCCATTAGTATGTTAGTCATTTTTCTTTTGATTACTGAAATGTTAAACCACTAATCCTTAGCCGTATATTAAGTGTAACCCATCACCATAACATACCACTAGTGTTTTTATCAATAAAAATAGAACATTTTTCACACATAAAAAGCACAAATATGTTGAAATCTAGGCATATTCTGCAATCATAACTTGGCTCTCAGAATTCACCAGATTGATGCCTTTAAATCAAATAGATACAAAATTTTCTCCAGGGGGAGCATTCCCCCGGACCCTCCTACAGGGTTGAGTGTAGTCTCCAAAAATTCTGTGGGAAACACTGATATACACATATATATGTACATATATCTTACTGTTCAGACTTAGATATTTGACCCTACTTGTATGTGCCCCTGTATCAAAAGGACTGGCCCTAGCTTGGCCCCCCCATTGAAACTGGCCTAGAACTGCCACTGTTACACACTTGAAAAAAATACTCATAAAAGTACAAGTACCCAAAAAATCTACTTAATTACAGTAACGTGAGCATTTGTAATTCATTACTTCCACCCCTGGGTGTTATTAATAGTTAATAATGATGATGATAATGAGGTTAATAAATTATTAATATGCTCTTAGGGCTCGAAACTAATGGTGTCCCAATGTCCCAGGGACTATAAAAATTGCTACTGGGACACAAAGATGATGTGTCTGGGACAATTCCGGGACAGCAAGAAAAAGTCAAAGCAGTATCGAAATGGATGTTATTTACAACGTCATTACGTCTGGGTATCTGGACGTCGCTTTTGTCGCTTGAATAATTTCAATAAAAACTTATGAACAGCAAAAATACAGTGGCTTTTGCTGCACCTGATCTCGCTCCACAACTCAACTCACTGCATGAAGGTCACGCTGGGTGCCACTCACCACCTATACTTGCCACTCCTCATCAGAGCACAGAACTTAGCAATGCTGAGATGGTTGAAATAACTGATGCAAGCCCCTCCAGTGCAGGTCCAGTTGGAGTAGGATGCGACAATTGGCTTTGGGACTCTGAAGACGATGTTTCATCTGTTTCTGCCCCTGTGGTAAGTTAGTTTGTTAAAGTAGGCTATAGGCTACCGTTAGCTTGTTGATTTTTAGTTCTAGTTCTTTGCGATAGCTAACACTAGCAACTCAGCTAATCTTGTACATGATGGCCTTACAAAGTTATAAAATGTGACAGTGTGTTCTAAATTTTGATGTTTATGATAATGACGGTAACGTTACAGTTAATCAGAAGAGGTGTAACAGTTACTCGGTTCATTCAGTCAGTAATAATTAGGCTAGCAACTTTAGCTACAGAGATGAAGGTCATACTTGAACTAGCAGCCAGTCATGTTTCTAAATTTCCTACAGGTAAGCTGAGTATAATGAACACCCACATAACAGTAGTATGTTTTAGCAGAACCTTAGTGTGGAACTGTGACACTGAGACATTGACTTTGACCGCGATTAAGAGAGTCTGTGTGTGTGTGTGTGTGTGTGTCGCGGCTCATGGAGGTTGCCGCTAGAAATAGCTTCAGTAGCTAAGTGCGTCGCTAATGACATTCTGTGTGAGTTAAAGTGAGTGAAATGTGTGTGAAGATGCATATGGTTGAGATACAAGAGTGACAGTAAATGTGTGAAGCAGGATGAGCAGAGTGAATGTGTTAGGAGCATCGATGAGCTGTCTGTTATGTTGAGCAGGCTAATGGATATAGGCTGCTTCATGTTCATGCTAACTCCTGCTGATTTGCTAACACCATAGCCTGACTTCATTCCTCCCTGTCAGAAAGGTTAAAGGAGCATTTCATAAATTTTGGCAATTGAAGTTTGTATCAGGCTCAGTGTGTAAGTGTTTTATTATCACTCTTGTAAAACCATTGTGAGAGTAATTCAGTACTACGCTGTGGATTAAAAACAAGGGAAGTTAGATTAAATGTGTTTATGGGTTTAATTCTGGGCCTTCTCTTTGAGAGGGATGGGCTAACATTGCAGATGGTGTCAGATGGACTGCAGAAGACGACCCTGGCTCTTGTAGCCATGCAGGTAAACAAACCAAACCATCCACCTCCATCACCCTCAACACCGGCTCCCCCCAGGGATGCGTCCTGACCCCCCTGTTGTACACCCTCCTCACGTATGACTGCTCGGCCACTCACTCCAGCAATCATATTGTGAAGTTTGCCAACGACACGGTCGTGGTGGGACTAATCTCCAACGATGATGAGTCTGAGTACAGACAGGAGGTGGGACTGCTTGAAAAATGGTGCAGAGCAAACAACCTCTTCCTCAATGTAGCAAAAACAAAGCAGGTAATTATGGATTTTAGAATAGGTGGTCACACTCCCTCCCTCCCTCTGCACATCGGAGGATCAACTGTGGAAGTGGTCTCCTGTTTTAAATACTTGGGGGTGCACATTTCACACAACCTCACCTGGACCAATCACACTGCCTGTGTCAGGAAGAAGGCCCACCAATGCCTCTACTTTCTGAGGAAGCTGCAACATGCTGGCCTCAGTGCAACCGTCCTGACTGCCTTCTACAGATGTGTGGTGGAGAGCATCCTCACATCCTGTATCACAGTCTGGTACGGGAACTGCTCCGCCGCAGACAGGAGGGCTCTGCAGAGGGTGGTTAAAGTAGCGCAGAAGATTACAAACTGCTGCCTCCCCTCCATTGAGGACATTTACATCAGCAGGTGCAGGAGCAGAGCCTCCTGCATTATGAGGGACTCCACCCACCCTGCTAACGGATTGTTTGCCCTCCTCCCCTCTGACAGGAGGCTGAGAAGCCTAAAAGCAAAAACATCAAGGCTGAAATCCAGCTTCTTTCCCGAGGCGGTGAGGCTGGTGAACTCCCTATCCTCCCTACCTGCAATAAGCCACTGACTATGTCACCTACCCCCCCAAACTGCACTTTTTAACATGGACACCTGCACTCTTATATTTATAAGCTGCCAGCAACTGACTCACTATATGCACTTTATATATATGCTACTGCACTTTATTGTTATTTGCTGCCATCTTGTGGACACTAGTCTGGACCATCCAACTGCACTGTATGTTTGTATGTGTTTTTAATCCTCTTTAATATGGAGCTTTATCCCTATCTTTATTCAAGAGAGTGGTCTATCAGTTTGAGAGCATTATTTATTGATTTCACATTCAAAAACCCTGCCCTCACACTCAAATAGTCTCTGCTTGCACTTGGATCTACTCTGTTTCTGCTCAAACTGTGTGCTCGTACTGAGACACCATGTTGCTTGCACTCAGATACCATGTTGCATGCACTCAGATACCATTTGCTTGCACAGATTTCCTGCTCGAGCTTCGGCTTTTCTCCTCGCGCTCAAACTGTTTCTGTGCGCTTGTGGAATTTCTGCTCTCAGATTTCTGCCCTGCACTTGGATTTTTTTGTGTAACAACCCTGTCAAAATCCCCCAACCAATAGAATGCCAGATTTACTGCTGACCAATGAAATGATCCCTGCCTCCTTGTGGGCGCGCTCGTCTTAGTTTTACAGCGTCCCGGCCGTGCAGGTACTCTTTAACCGGGTTCATCCACTCCCACCCTCTTCCCCTGTCGGGAGTTATTTTTCAACAGTCATCGACTCACCGTTATCCCTTACATGTATATATATGTATATATATATATATATATATATATATATATGTATTTAATTAAGCAATATCTCACGAGAGGGAGTGACACTGTATATCGTCACGGCTGTGATTTGGTCATGGGCACTGTGGCACGAGGCCGCAGGCCGAGTGTCGAAGACAATTACAGCCGTGTGACGATATACAGCACAACGTCACGACCTCTCATGTGATATTGCTTTTATACAACAGTTCAACAACAGCTTAAACAGCAATGCTGAGTAAGGAAATGTTAACAAAAGGTGATGAAATAAATGATTTAATTATGTTATGTAGCTCCACGAAAAAAAAAAAAAAACAGTTCCCCCAGTCTGTTGCCAGGCAACGCAGCACACACGCCAGGAACTCACAAGCTACTTTGTATTTACATTGATCTGCAGCTGTGTAACTTCGTCCATTTCCGCTGATGAAACGCTGACAAACCTGGATGTTGGCACGGCCGGATCCAAACACACCTGGAGGTCTGCACAGAAGAATCCTGGCTTTCCTTTTCCTCGTCCTCTCCTGACGACCACTCATAATTTAATTCAAATGTAATTTTGGGGAAAATATCCATCTTCTTGGTGTAACGCTAGTGTTAGTTTGCGTCAATGTAGCGAGTGTGACAGTTGGTTAATTAACGGTTGTATTTATATTTATAACACCTGTGAGCGGAGTGATTTTACTGTTACAAGTCCCAGTGATGTTATACTCTATATCAGCACTCACCCCAGATAGCACATCTGGCCGATGTTGGCCCATTGTATCAAGTTTAGATCGTTAACGCATAGCAGGGAGAACGTTTGCTCATTGCCAAGACGTCGCTGAGACGTTGGCCTTTAATCGAAAATGACCACCACACGACGTTCAAACGTATTCATATGCTTCGTTGTCTATGACCATTATTCATTTAGGTCGGACTTTTCAAACTACAAATAGGCTATTTCACCATTCAATGTGAGAAATAAATGCTAACATTCAAAACTAGCTTGACTGTTAACATATTTCGTGTGTAAGTGTGCACAATGAAGAGACAAAAGTCAATTTGACAAACTTTATTTTCAAATTTCCACAAACAATATCTGATGGCCAGTCCACTTCTCCTGGCAGCCTGCAAGACACAGAAAAGATGATGAGCACATAACATCAAGAAACAAATCCCAACTTCACCACTGTATTTTTATTTTTTTTTGTTAGCATTTCAGCTGTATTTTAGCCAGATTGAAGGCTTTGGGTCCATCACTCTCCTTAATTTATTGTTGAAACTGTTAAATAATGGGATCCGGCGTTAACTCCATTAACTGTTAACAACAGCTCAACAATCAGTCCTTCATCTTGGAAAAACAGTGGTTTCAAAACTGCGCTATTACCTGTAGCCACCGGGTCAGTTTGCTTTGCAGAGGGGGAGACCTCAACTGATAAATTGCCCATAAAATCACATTAACAACATACCGAAGGCATCCTTAAATTTCACTATTTGACCTCTGTGGTCCTCTCCGTTCCTCTCACCCACAATTGCAGCAGTTCTAGGATACACAGTGTCGGCCTGCCCGGCCTGACCTCCGCGCTCCTCTCCGCTCCTATATGCCACACTTGAGCATCCGTCTAGGCCGCGGAGGTCAGGCTGGGGGGCTGCGGCGGTCAGGCCCGGGCGGGACCATAGGTGAGTGGATCCCAAGTCTCGAGCCCTGCCCGGGACCACGGGTGGCAGCTCCTGGCACTTCCACTTTAACCCAAAAGGAGTGCTCACGGTAACCGGATGAGCAGATAACGTCAGCTAGGGAAAATAAAATGAAAACACCACAGTTGTAGCCTGTTAGCTAACACGAGCTAAACTAGCTAACAGCTAACGAAAGATAACGTTAGCTGGTGGGGTCCTGTGCTATATACACCCAGTCGTGCCTCACCACTCACCAGGAACCTCTTTTAACAGTCACAGAATAAACAGCAAAGCTATTTTCTGCCAATTTATTCCAGTTAGCTTACCTGAAACCAACTGAGATGAGATGCTGTGTCCCGCGAGCTCAGTTCCAAACAAACACCGCAGAGATGAAATTCCGGCTTCTGTGGCGACTTCCGTATGTGGGCGGGTATATTCTACGGCACTGGGCCGACCCAAAGCCGACATAACAGAAACGTTTGATGAGCTGGGCCAAAAGAGTATTAAATTTAAAGATATCATATATATATATATATATATGTATATATATATATATATATATATATATGGTGCACGTGTGTAAATGAACAGTCCCTTTATTCCAGAAGTGGTAAAGAAAGCAAGAGAAGAACATTTAATTTACAGGGCTTTCCCTGGAGGGTGGGAGTGGATGAACCCGGTTAAAGAGTACCTGCACGGCCGGGATGCTGTAAAACTAAGATGAGCGCGCCCACAAGGAGGCAGGGATCATTTCATTGGTCAACAGTAAATCTGGCATTCTATTGGTTGGGGGATTTTGACAGGGTTGTTACACAAAAAAATCCAAAAATCCAAAATCCGAAATCCAAAGTCCAAGCGCAGGGCAGAAATCTGAGAGCAGAAATTCCACAAGCGCACAGAAACAGTTTGAGCGCGAGGAGAAAATCCGAAGCTCGAGCAGGAAATCTGTGCGAGCAAATGGTATCTAAGTGCGTGCAACATGGTATCTGAGTGCGTGCAACATGGTATCTGAGTGCGAGCACACAGTTTGAGCAGAAACAGAGTAGATCCAAGTGCAAGCAGAGGCTATTTGAGTGCGAGGGCGGGGTTTTTGAACGTGAAATCAATAAATAATGCTCTCAAACTGATAGACCACTCTCTTGAATAAAGATAGGGATAAAGCTCCATACTTTAATTGCCTTTTTTATTGTATCGGGACTGGAGTACACATTTCGCTCTGTAGTGTGCAGACATGTACTGAGTGACAATAAATGAACCTTTGACCTTGATTGAAAATAAACTCCCTAGAGAGGAATTAATATGCTACGGTGTATGTTCTAGCAATCGTGACGGTGAAAGTTTTTTTCTTCTGTATTTCAGACAGTCCCAGGTCAGCATCTGAAACAGGTCCTGGATGAAGTGGGACCTTTTCCCGGAAACACCTTCTCTGGTGTAAAACTGAACAGGAAATTATAGCTGCTGCGCAGCGATGGGTCGGGTCCAGGCATTTTTAGGCAATTCTGAGCAACAAGCAGAAGAATTGGAAGACATTTAGGAATTTAGCAACACAATCTGCCTTTTGCATCAGCTGAGGCTTGAACTCACAACCTCTGAGACTAAGAATCAATTTCTATCTCACTGAGCTAATTAGTCAGTGACAATTCATGTGTAGCTTCATAAATTGACTAAGCCAGACGTGCAGGTTTAGCAGCCGTCCATGCATGGAAAAGCAGATTTCAAACCACTGTAAAAAATTCAATTATCGAAACAAAAATCTGAAAATACACATATTGCATCTAGACAGCATGGAGATGTTGGTAATTTGTTTGTAACAATGATTGATTTGCTCCATAAGTGAAAAACTGATGTTTAACTAGTTGAGCTATGTGCAAAGTGAGAAGCCTCAGATGGTTTCACACTGAAGTATTGACACTGGATCTTTGTGCAAAGTTTGTTTATTTTCAAGCATGAGAAGGCAGATTTTCTAGTAGAAAAACGACTTGAAGATGCTGCACAGTGATCAGTCATTAACAGAAGTCGATTTGTCGACGTGTCGACGTCAGTGGCACAAGTCGACACCCCCCGGGAGGAGTCGACAAGTCGTGTGTTTTTCCCTCTCTCTCTCTCTCTGTGTGCTTATGTACGGAATGCAATCGCTGCCTCTGATTGGCTTACACTGATACTTTTATCCTTGAAGTGAACATACTCGGGCGTACTATTAGCGGAGCAGACTCCGCGAGGAATGTCGGCAGTCATTTGGGCTTTCATAGTCGAGCGCATTTCCGCGTTGTAGTTTCCTGTAAAAATGTCCATGAAAAATCCCCGCGATGTGAAAAATACATGTCGAGCAGTTACTGGTGCGCAGAGCAGAGTCTGCGCGGACCTCCGCAGAGTACGTTCTGCATACATTCCACCCGAGTATGTTCGGGCCTTGAGAGACACACATCACATGTGTTGAGATACTTCACTTTCCTCCGCCGTGTCAATGTGATGACGTCATCAAATGACTTGTCGACTCGACTCGACTTTATTGACAGATAAGTCGACCTGAAAAAAATCAAAGTCGTTAATGCCCTAGTTGTAGCACGTATGGTTGATTTGTTTTGAATTTTCAAAGTTTTGAACTTTAGATGCTTGCTGTAGCACCACCATCAGGACTATTGGATTGAGTTTATAGCTGAGGATATCTGGCATGAGACTGGACCTTTGTGCAAAGTTTGGTGAGTTTTCACCCATGGGAAGTATGATTTCCTTGGAAGAAGAAAAAAGAAGAACAACAAGAAGAATACTTAGGATTACAATAGTGTCCTGGCAGCTTAGCTGCCTGGACCCTAACAAGTGGATGATGATGACTTCCACAAAGTGAAAGATAAACTAATCAATGGCTTCTGTGACAACCTCACCACGTGGTTTGGCAACCTTGATGAGGGTGTCTTGAAGGCCGCTGCCACCATGTTTGACCTAAGCAACTGGCCTGAAGACATCAGTGACGTGGCCACCTTTGGCCTGGCTGATGTAGAGACTTTTGTTACTCACTTTCAGTAAACTGATGGGTTACAGGGAACTTTGTGGAACACTGTATTCACTAACAGTCAATCTAAGTAACAAAACTTTTGAAAAAGCCAAATGAACTCAGATCTGTCTATTTCAATGCAACCACAATAGTGGTTGCATTAAAAATCAATATGAAAAGGAAATATGTCCTTATGTTGTGTTTTCACCACCATTGGTAGGCTTAATTCTCATCAAGAGTGAATAAAGCAGCTAGCTCTGAATCAATCTGCTCAAATTTTTAAGTTCAAATAACTCATGTTTGTCTTAGTATGCCATTTTGAGGAAATGAGATTCCCATGATCCTTTGCTAAAGAAAATAATAACATACTAGAGTAAAAATAACGCATCAGAATTCTTTAATGTTGAAATAATGATTGATATCTGGATGTTGCAATAGGTGCATAAGTAATAGAATTATTAACTTCAGTGAGTGCATAATAAAGAGTTTGTGAATGTCAACAAGTCACTGTTCCCACTTTAGATCCAGTAGCTGCAGAGATGCATTATGAGCTGTTAATGAGTGCATATTAAGAATTTAATAACGTTTATGCGACACTGTTCCCACTTTAGATCCTGTAGCTGCAAAGGATCATTATTTACTATTAATAAGTGCATAAATAAGCATTTATTAACCGTAATATGGCATTTATATTAAAGCCCCTACAAAGAACTTTAATTTTGAGTTGATTTTGGTGACCCTGTGGACAAAAGTGGTAGTGTTTTGCCGGAATGAAGCCTATGTTTCCCATGAGCTCTAGTGCGTATTGTCATAAAGACGCTTACCTGGCTCGCGCATGGGTTTGTTTTGGGGATGAATGAAACAACAAGATGGGAAAACTTTGCCCCCGCTCCTATCGGGGATCCCAGCTCACCTCTGCTGCGCCCCAGCTCCACCTCTCTGGCGTAAGCGCCACCGCCACCGGGGTAAACGCAGCAGTCGGCTGGTAAGGTTGAAGGCCTGTTTGGTAAGCACTTCCACGGCTTCTTGGACTGAGTATGGAGTGGTGCCTCGCCACTTTATTTCTCAGCACTCGCTGGACCCTGTCGACGCCTGGCTGGTACCTGTCATTGTCCCAGACTCTGTGTGTGGCTCCCTGGACAGCTAACGCTGTGGACCCGCCGGCTCCTGCCAGGATTGGGCTGGTAAATGCTAGATCACTAGCGAACAAAACGTATATCCTGAAGGATTTCCTGACTTCCCGAGGATTGGATTTTCTCTGTGTGACTGAGACATGGCTGACTATTGGTGAGTCCAGTGCTTTCACAGAACTTTTACGCGATGATTGCTACTATTTTAACTCCCCGCGGATGTCGGGTCGAGGAGGAGGAATAGCGACTATTTATAAGAGTCTCTAAATGTAAGCAGCTAGGTAAGATAAAGTGTGCTGTCTGAGTGCCGTAAATCGTCCTGGAAGCGAACTGCAGCGGACCCGGACACAGTTTCCTAAAAGTATGGATAAACACTATATAGAAATAGCTTATCTTCACACCGATGGTGCCATTTGCTGTTGTAGGTCATGCATAGACATCAGCAGAAACGAGAGACTTTTGCATATCCAGTTAAAAGTTCCTTGTAGCGGCTTTAACTTTGTATAGTCTCATTAATGTTAATAAACACCTTATTAATTTCATCTTATCGGTCTTATAGTGTGTCATAAACCAGTAATAAATGTTGTTATTATTCTATAATTAACCCTTATAAATTATAATTAATGTAAATAGACACCTTATTAATATTTAGTATAGGTTTATAAACTGTTACCAAAGTTTCTATTAAGTGCTTATACTGCTCCTATAAGCAATAATAACTCAGTCAGTTATGCTGTAATAAACACTTAATCTAGTCTTATTCATGTTAATAAGCATCTTATACCCTATTAGTGCTCATTAACTGTTAATTTGTGCTTATTAAGCATTAATTAGCGCTTATTACAGTACCTCAATATAAGGTGTTACCAAGATTTTTACCTATATATATGAATTTTAAGCAGTTTCCCTACATTATATGATAAATTTGAATATGGAATTGAATTCCCCATATATGAAAACTGCAAAAAGACATTTTACTCTGTTTTTTTAATCTTGTTTAGGTCAAAAGATAAGTCCTGAATTAGATTTTAGCCTGGCGATGGTGGCCATATTGGATTTTTCCATTCTGAGGCATTATGGGACATTTTTGTGCTGGGCATACAGCAGATTTGGATTCAGCACCCTTGAAAACCCCTAAAAATGCTGTATGCTGAAAAATTAACATGAAATGCCTTCGGGGTTCACTTTTTGGGGAAACTGACCCTGACTATAACTGGTGACTCTAAATTGGCCGTAGGTGTGAATGTGAGTGCAAATGGTCGTCTGTCTCTATTTGTGAGTCCTGATGTGATAGTCTGGCAACCTGTCCAGGGTGTACCCCGCCTCTCGCCCATTGTCAGCTGGGATAGGCTCCAGCCCCACTGCAACCCTCAAGGGGGTAAGCGCTTAAGAAAATGGATGGATGGTATTATCATCTGTTACAGTCACTGAGAAAAAAATATATAATGAAATCACAGTTAGTAATGAGATGCCACACTTAATCAGATGCACAGCATCTGCAGTGATGTGGGCGCTGCACTGGACTGTCATGGTAAAGAGAGCTGAGCATGAGGGCAAAGCTTTGGATTTACTGGTCCATCTATGTCCCAACCCATGCCTATGGTCATGAAATATGGGTAATAACTGAAAGAATGAGATTGTGGTTACAAGCGGCCAAAATGAGTTTCCTCCATGGAGTGACTGGGCTCAGGCTTAGAGATAGGGTGAGGAGCTCAGACATCCAGAGGGATTTTTAACAGGGTAACTTGTAAAGTTCAAACACCGTCTATGACTCAGCTTACATGTTCGAGGAAGCAGCAACCAATCTCACTGAGGTGCGCCTGCTCCTTGTTAAATTTCTTCTCCAGGTCTTTCAGGAACTTCCTCTGGAAACGGTAGATCTCTTCAATATTGCCAAAGATGGTACGAAGCTGCTCTTCTGTGAACATGTCTGTCCGCTTGCGGCACTGTTTGATGTAACCCTAAGGGGAAACACAAAATGTATTATAACATGCTGCTTTTTTGTTTGTTTTAACAATAAGCAACAAAACATGACGTACCACAAAACATAACATGAATGAATACATTTAAACATACACCACACACAGTACATATACAGCAACAACATATCATGTTTTGGAGGCCATAAAATGCTTGTTCTGCTGCTAGTATGCCCACACTCTTTAAGCCAGGTATTTCTCAATTGTTTTGCTGCCACTTACAGACATGTAATAAGGCACTGTCTTTGCTTTACATTTACATTCTCAAGTGGTTTTCCAAGTGAATATACCGCTTAACAAGGGAATATGTACATTAGTTATCTCACAGAACAAGGTTGTGTTGGATTTGAACCCAAAAGTTCAGACTCTCAAAGACCACCTTCATAGTGTTGGGGAAGTGGATTGATTTACATTTGCACACTTCTATAATAGTTAATAATAAAGTTTGTATGGACAGAAGGACAATTTCATTGTCTCATCTTTACCATCCCTTGAAATGTGTGATTTAATGTCCTCCACCTCCTCATAAGATCAGATAGAAAATTAAAACTCAAAGTTATGGTTAGGTCGGTTTCAACAGTGAGCTCCTAGTTAATGTGGCATTCAGTCAAAGGTGGTAAAACAGTGGTTACATTGTTGACTAGAACTAGAAAGTTTGAGAGCTGACAGCCAGTCAGAAAAAGGAAATTTGCTGGAGGGATGCCTTTACTGGAGCTTGTGTGTCACATTCATGTGTATTTATCATGAGATCTAACCCAGACCTCACAGATGTCTTTCAGGTGCTTGATGTAGTCTCTTTCTGTGCTCATGATCTCATTGATGACATTGGTTCTCATCTGTTCTTTGCAGGGTAAACCAGGTCCCAGCAACAAGCCCAGGCCTGTGCGGTTCTCCTCTCCAGGCTGAGCCTCCTCCAGGTGGGCCAGATACTCCTCCATGGGCTCATCCTGGTTCACACGTAACTGAGGAGGACACAGGTAACTGTTAAACCCCCAGCAGGGATTCAGCTTTTCCTGCCTCTGCATCTATTTTATTTTCAATTGACCCTTTGCTAAGCCCGCCCCTTTGTGATGGTCTGTAAGGCTGTCAGAGTTACCATGTAGCCCACATTGTAACTAAACTAAATATTATCACTTTTTTTTTTTTTTAAGTGATCTCAGAGAGAGGCAGCCAGGAGGGTCTATAATATGAGTCTAAAGGATATATCCAGGCTGTCAAACTCACTCAGCAGCAAAAACAAAAACAGGTTAAAAAGATCAAGATAGATAGAAGCTAAAGCCTAACTATTGGCTACAGATCACAGTATAAAAGTTGACCAAAACATTACTGGAGATTGAGACAGAAGACAATGAATACAAAGGGAAATGTTGCTGATATTCAACCAGCTGTGTGTCATAGCATGTGCAGTTTTGCTTCCACTTGTGTTGCCAGCTCCTGGACCTAAGCTGACAGATAGGCAGGGTGCTCTGGGGAAAGCTAAACACTGTTCATCCACACACAGTGTAATGACACAGAGCTGGTTGAATATTAGTCAAATTTACCTGTGTCCCTTCACTGTTCCTGTAAAGCAGTTTTGGTGTTTATTTACTGTTGGAATCATTAAAAAGCAAAAGAAGCGTGTGTATAACATTCAGTAGGCCTCCATCTTCAGGGTCTGATTATGGTTTTGGAATGTGCATCTCCTTTCAACCTCTCCAGGTTACTAGTATCATTAATACACAGTGGGTCTCATTCATGAAAAGTGAATAAATCTGTGTTTAGATTTGCATATAAAAGCCTGCTCTTCTAAAAACCTACTCTGGGTTCAGGAACGCTGCGGGAAACTCAGATTTGATCGTTAGCACGTGTGTATGATCATGAATGCCAATCCATCGTAAAGTGACAGCGCGCTCCTGGTAATGAGCAATTAACATAAATCCCTGCCCATGAATAGCCAATGACCACCATATAAGGAGGTGTAGGTGCATCCAGTCGACCTGTCAGTCATGGCGCAAACAAAGAAAGAGAGGGAAAGAAAAAAGAATTTTTCCGAAGCGGAGATCGAAATAATTTTGGGTGAAGCGGACTTAAGAAAAAACATTTTATTTTCTTCAGCTAGTAGTGGTGTGATAGGGACAGGCAAAGCGAAGGCCTGGAGGGAGGTAACAGATGCTATTAATGTTGTCTCCGTGGCACAAAGAACCATGTCAGAGGTGATGCGGAAATGGTTTGATATGAAACTGGAGGCAAAGAAACACATAAGCACACACAAAAAAATACAGTGGTCACAGGAGGAGGAGGCTCACAGTCACAACTATCTGCTGGGGAGACCGGGAACTGCTCATTGGTTCAACAGCCCATTGGTTCGACATCCCATTGTTCCGACCATATTAAACTCATTGTTCCGAAGTCCGTTCCGAAATCATCATGATGCCCTGTGGTTAAGGTCTGGTTAGGTTTAGGCACAAAAACCACGTGGTTAGGGTCAGGAAAAGATCATGGTGTGGGTTAAAATAAAAAAGAAAGTGACAAACACATTAGCCGTGAGCCTGCTCCGCCTCAAGCTGGTCGCGCACCATACGCCCGCCGCGAGCCGTTCAGCACCGCAGACAGTCGGACTAATGGGATGTCAAACCAATGGGCTGTCGAACCAATGACATGGACCTGGGGAGACCTCTCTGTCAGGAATTATTCCTGACAGAGACAGTGACATGCCTCCACTGGAGTCAACATCAAACCCAGACTGTAAGGTGTTGTATCATAATACATTCTGAAAATCATCATTGATAGCGTAGTGGTCACCAAACAAACAGAAGATTCATTTGTGGGGTTTTGAATGAAGTGGGAACGGGAAACCAGAGATGTTTTGTGCATAATGGATAAACTCTAAATCAGTGATGGCTGTCGGAATGTAGAGCTATTTAACATTTATTTTAACAAATGATATGGATTACATATAGCCTACAGCAGTTTTGTATACATCGTCTTCAAATTATTTGAATCTTAATAGCATAAAGCTTTGTTTAATACAACGTAAATTAAATATTTTTCAAATCAGATTTATTAATTCAAATGATCAAAAAGCCCCAAAAAACCCCCCAAAAAACCCCAAAACGTGTTCATTCATTCATTCATCTTCTAACCGCTTCATCCTCTTGAGGGTCGCGGGGGGGGGGGGGGGGCTGGAGCCTATCCCAGCTGACATCGGGCGAGAGGCAGGGTACACCCTGGACAGGTCGGCAGACTATCGCAGGGCTGACACATAGAGACAAACAACCATTCACGCTCACATTCACACCTATGGACAATTTAGAGTCACAAATTAACCTAGTCCCCAATCTGCATGTTTTTGGACTGTGGGAGGAAGCCGGAGTGCCCGGAGAGAACCCACGCTGACACGGGGAGAACATGCAAACTCCGCACAGAAGGGCTCCCACGCCCGGGATCGAACCGGCAACCCTCTTGCTGTGAGGCGAGAGTGCTAACCACCACGTCACCGTGCCGCCCCCCCAGAACGTGTTGTCTCAAATAATTCTTTCAGCTGGCGCGTGCTCCTTCGTGGCTCCACCACCTGCTGCTCCTGCTGCCCCTGCTGAACCCAGGCACCGAGGCCAAAGAGGCTGTGATCCGGCTGTCCTTACGGATATTTTTTATTTTTTATTATCATCATTGTAGAAAGAACGTATAATCTACTGAGTCGATTTACATAGATAAGTCACAATCATGAATCTAATCTGGATCTTAAACCTGCTAATTGCCAACTAATGTAACTAAATGTGTTATATTTTTAATATTTTGTCATGTTTAGATTACATGTTTCAAAGGCATCTGTGTATTGTCCTACATAACTAAAATTGTAATTTCCAATAGTGCAAAGCAATATTTATGTGCTTTACTAAATTTACACAAGCACTACGAGTGGTCAGGAGCAGGAGTAGATTTTGTTAGTAGCTATGAAAAGATCGGAGCTACTAAAATATTGATGAATGCGGACATGCACGTAAATGCGAACAGTTTACACACAAATTCCTTCTGCTCACGTTTCATGAATGAGACCCAATGTTTTCCAGGCACAACGTTCAGTCAGAAAATGAAGGAAATCTGAAACAATTGCATTACAGTCTGTGGAGCATAGCTATCTACTTGTCAAATTCTTTTCTTGGAGCTAGCCAATGCTAGGCTATGACTAGCCAGTCTGTGTTTAAGTGAAGGGTCAACCGAATGTGAGCTGCAGCTCCAGTTTTCTAAAACCTTCTGCTTAACAGTGTTCATGAGACGAAAAGGCATGTCATGACATTTCTCTCAAGTTTTTTTCTCTCATGCTTATTATGAGCCAGGTCTTGGTAAGGATTCACAAAACAATAGAGCCCTAATTTTGCAGAAATATTGATATTGTTATTACTCAGTCTGCCAGTACTGCAGCAGCTGCAGTCATTAATCAAACTGTGCAATTAAAATCTATATGGCCAATAATTTCTGTCTCCTCCAGCAGCCTGGACAGAGTTTATCTCACCCGTACAAAGCTGGCAGGGAACCAGCCCTCGCTGTCCATGATGCGACCCCACCACCACTCCTTGTTAGTGGCATCCACTACTTCAATGACATCACCAGCCTTGAAGCCAAGCTCCTGGTCGTCCATGGTGACATGGTCCCAAAGGGCCTCAGCATACACCACGCTGCCATCACTGATCAGCTGCAGAGGAAGCACCACACAAGGGTCACAGATCAAAATATGCTGTAACGTCATCGTTGCCATAGGGGCACTTGTAGTCATACAGTCAACTTCAAGAGAAGTTAACCAGCCACTAAAAAGACCATGGGTGGACTTTACTGATGCAGAAGTTTAACATATTCTTCAAACCTTATAGTTTAACCAGTTATTTTCTTCAGTCATTTTTAACACAGGTTGACACATGCTGATAAGTGTGTGATCCCAGAAAGTGAGACATCTGTGCCTTATGAGTAGGCTGAATGATGGCATTACATTACAATGACTTTCCCTTGGAAAAGAAGCTGAATAATACTCAAATCAGGAGGCTAACCTGCTGATGTGCTGTTTAGCTGCTCTGATACCTACCATTTTCACCATCTTATTTTATTGTGTTACTAACATTTTCTAATTAGCATTAAACACAAAGTACAACTGAGGTTGATGGGAATGTTTTATAGGCATTTTATCATGTGCCAAAGTATTAAAAACAAAAATTTTGACCTTATGAAAAATCAGAGGACTTAAGTTCTTACAATTCATCCTGAGGGGAAAACAAATGATGAACCACATTTCATAACATTCATAACCACATTTACATGACATTAGAGAAAATTGATTTATTGTGTTAGTCTGAATGAACCCAGGCTTGATTTAATTTTCAGGGCAACTGAAATCATACCTGGTCGAATTTCTCAAAGTCGGACCAACACACCCAGATAATGTGACTGGGAGTCAAATTACTCTTGCATGTACACAGTCAGTTGGACCCAGACTGAACAAGGTGCTCTACGCATGCTCCAGTTTCTGCCCCAGGCTCTGACCCAGAAGTCAAATAGCATTAAATAGATAACAGACAAAAAAGAAGCCGGTAACAACATGCAGTAATCTACATCCAGAGCTGTGCATTTTTGGATGGACGTAATGTACAGAGCTGTAAAGTTGTCCACCATGGTACCAGTTTGCTGCTAGCTAACCATAGCTAACTTGTTTGTCAGTTGTTTGGTCTGTGATGTCAATAGATCAACCACAAAAAGGTCTAATACTAACAAGCTGAAAGGGGGCATATGAAAACGTATTGTAGCAGAGTTGGACAAACTGCGGTTGATGAATCTATTCTCCTCCCATGCTTGTATACTGGGACAAGGATAGTAGGTCCAGTTAAATAGCCTATTCCAGCTATAACCCTAACTTGACTTTACCATGCATGTAAATGTACTGAGTGAAACAGAATATTTGAGCAGTGCAGAGTTACAAGAGGGATTTTTATCAAATCATTTGCATTTGATTGGACCGTTAAAAGTGAGCAGCCTTAGAATCTAGCAGGATAGGGAGTGACAGCAGAGTCTGCTGCTGAGCAGACTGTTGATTTTATACACACCTCCCTCTCTGTTAGAGCAGGAGGAGGACAAGGCAGTGTGTCACAGCATATTGTGCACCATTTCCTCTGAGTACAAAGTATAAATGTTACTAACATCAGCTGGCCCATTCATCGTCAAATAATGCACCGTCAACACTGGTACATAGTGTATGCTTAACAGAACTGGGATCAAATATGGGTTCAGACACAGTCAAGGTGTGTTCAGTGAAGTCTGTTTTGATGTAATTAGGTCAAGGCTGGCCCATAATTCAGCACACATAGTTCACTTTGTATCTTCTAACTTTATCAGTAAGTTTGGATGTAGGCTTAAAAGGCAAAGTTCAGCAGACATTGAGGGCCGAATTCACAAAAGAATTGCGTGGCTTTTGAGGCCGCTAAACCGGCAAAAATGGAGCAAACAGATACCGTCTACTCCACAAAGCATGCGCAGAGGGTGAAATGCTCCACTAACTGTGCTGCCAAGCAGATTGTGTCTCGGTGCTCCGGTGTTATTTGTACATATTTAAATGAGGTAATATGCATATATTTGGCGGAAAACTGGCCCATTTCTATGCAAATGAGCCTCATTGATAAACAACGTCTGATTCACTAACACTAGCGCTAATAGCACACGCAGTTTCAGTGAAGTAAATAACATCTTTAGAAAGGTGCAAACTGGGCGATCCTCTGTGGAAGCTTCTCGCCCAGACTTTCCAGTGATCGTGGCAGCAGTGATTGTCTGTTAAATCAGTCTGTAAATAATATTTTGACATTATTATTATAATCATTATTACTTCAATGGCATCCGAAGATATTGATGCGTTGAACAGGTGACAGTCTGCGGTCGTTCTCAAAACACACTTCTGTCACGCACTTCCAAAGCAACTTTCAATAATTTATTTTACGAAACGGGGGAAACAAACGTGAACAAAAACGGTTCCATAATTCATATTAAATTCAAAAGATAACGAAAAAACAGCTACAAGTGAGGGGGAATAGTGATAAAGTGGTCAAACTTGGTCAAATCCACAGCCTCAACCCATCCAACACTGTTAGACTGACTCACCAGCAGACATCACTACATGAGGGTATACAGTATTCAGTACTTTGCCAAACAAAGTCTGCCATTATTCCAGCATTTATACTTTGCCATGTGTGGCTTATTGCAATCAGGGGCATATCAGGGGCAAACTGCACTCAGCTGCCAAACTTTGTGAGTGTGTTTGCGCTGGTATATCATTAGCGCAATATCCTTTGTGAATAGGACTTTAAGACGGAGCAAACTGCGGGTGCAAATGAAGTGCAATTCAAGGTGCTATCAGTGGCCGCAGTTCATTCTTTGTGAATTCAGCCCTGAGTGTATTTATGTAGTTCTATGTAGAGGACTATATAGCCAGATAGCACAAATACATCTGGCCAACGTCGGCCTAAGGACAACACATGGGCCCTTAATTTATAACGTTGGCCGCATGGGCAGATATTTTTAAATTTAATACTCTGTTGTCCCAGCTCATCAAACATCTCTGTTACGTTGGCTTTGGGTCGGCCCATAACTGCTCACATACGGAAGTCGCCATGGAAGGTGGAATTTCATCTCCACGATCTTTGTTTGGAATTGAGCTCGCAGGTCGCAGCATCTCATCTCAGTTGGTTTCATTCATTCATTCATCTTCTAACCGCTTCATCCTCTTGAGGGTCGCGGGGTACACAGGTCGGCAGACTATCGCAGGGCTGACACATAGAGACAAACAACCATTCACGCTCACATTCACACCTATGGACAATTTAGAGTTACCAATTAACCTAGTCCCCAATCTGCATGTCTTTGGACTGTGGGAGGAAGCCGGAGTGCCCGGAGAGAACCCACGCTGACACGGGGAGAACATGTAAACTCCGCACAGAAGGGCTCCCACGCCCGGGATCGAACCGGCAACCCTCTCGCTGTGAGGCGAGAGTGCTAACCACCACACCACCGTGCCGCCCTCAGTTGGTTTCAGGTAAGCTAATTGGAATAAGTCAGCAGAAAATAGCTATGTTGTTTATTCTGTGACCATTAAAAGAGGTTCCTGGGGAGGCACGACTAGGTATATATAGCTTAGCACAGGTCCCCACCAGCTAACGTTATCTTTCGTTAGCTGTTAACTAGTTTAGCTCATGTTAGCTAACAGGTTACAACTGTGGTGTTTTCATTTTATTTTCCCTAGTTGACGTTATCTGCTTATCTGGTTATCCTGAGCACTCGTTTTAGGTTAAAGTGGAATTGCCCGGAGCTCCCACCCGTGGTCCCGGGCAGGGCTCTAGACTTGGGACCCACTCACCTATGGTCCCGCCTGGCCTGACCTCCGTGGCCCTCCCTGGACGGATGCTCAAGTGTGGGTGAGAGGAGCAGAGAGGACCGCGGAGGTCAGGCCGGACGGTCCGACACTGTGTATCCCAGAACAGCTCAAGTGTGGGTGAGAGTGGCGGAGAGGACCGCGGAGGTCAGGCTGGGCGATCCGACACTGTGTATCACCTGGCATGTGGCAGACGTATTCACCTTCCATCTCATGGTCTCACTCTGCCCAACCAATTCTCACGCTGGAAAAAAGGCTGGCACCTGAGTATTTTAAATTAATTTCCAGGTGGGCGGAGTTGAAGTTTGCAGCCAGACTTAAGAGAGGGGAGAGGAGAGGAGAGGAGAGGGGCAGACTCCGCCTGACCGGCATACCGGTTGAGTGAAATGGAGTGAAGCCAAATGTTTCTGTGGAAAACTGCTCTCTGAATCGCTTGTTTGCTAGTTTCAAGGGAAAAAAACCTCCTTCTTAATAAGACCTTGTGCTCACCATTGCTTTGCACATATTTTTTTAATCTTTATTGCTACAATAGAAAGAGCAGGTTCAGGGAGGACAAAGTGGACCAATAAGATAATAAGATAAGATATACTTTATTGAGGCCAACAAGGATGATCATGCAGGGTCTTCACAGGTGAGGAGAGATTATAACTGGCTGAAAGAAAATATCTATAGCATAAAAGTGACTTTGAGGTTAATTTTCCACAGCGATTTCACTACTACTCTTCCTAATTCTATTTCAAAAGGGTGACTTTGAATGAATGTAGGTATTGCCGATCTCCAGAATGCTACCCCTAAACCCACCAGAATGCAGAAAATCACATCTACCACATCCAAAATTTTCTGGGGGAGGTCCCCCACACCCCCACTATACCACCATTGTCTCTCTATGTACAGTATTTGTATGTAAGGTTTTAGGCCCTATCCATCTCCAGCAGGCACCCCAAAAATCCATTAGGATGTGTAGGGATCAGGATCACATCTGTCAAATCAGTTGACAAACAAAAATTTTATGTGTCGGCTTAAACAACGAAATTGTGGTTGGCCCCGCTGAATCTCACTCCAAGGTTTTTTGAAAAGTTGGCAACCCTCTACTGGAAAAGATCGACTGCTGATATATTTTTATCTCTTCAGGGACTGACAACTACACATTAAACTGACAGTTTATTACATGGCAAAAAAATGGTAAAACAAACTTCAATATGTCATTGGAAGTTAAACATGTTGCTCTCTCTCCTCTTGTCCATCTCGGTGCCCGTCCTATACAGTCCTGTCGTTTGCTGCATTGCATGAGGGGGAATAGTGCTTGGTGAGTGACCATCGGTTGTACGCTACTTTTCATGCTGTATTGTGGGATATTTTGAGTCCACTATATAGGGTATAATAACTCCCACTATACACTGGGACAGCACTACAAAATGGCAAACTCACTATATAGTGAACTATTTAGCAAATACTGAGTGATTTCAGACATAGCCATGGACCTGAATAACCCATTTATGACTGGGTTTTTTGGAGTATACAACATATGTGTTTGAGCAGTGTGTTTGTAAAAAGCCTCATTCCAGTTATGAGAAACCTGAATATGCTGGTAAGAGTACTCCCAGAGGAACAGCACACTATTACATGTTAACATGTTACCCCAGTTATTGAGGACTGCCACAGTTGCAGCGTCTCACTTGTGGGGTGATGAAGAAACAGTGTTCAGTCTTTTGGTAATGAAAGAGACTGTGTATGTTCATGCGCTTCTCCCTTGTCACAAGCAGTGATAGTGACTGGCCTCAGTGTGGATGACAGTGTCGTGAGAATACCGTAACTGCTTTCAGTAATAACATTAACTCTGCATGTATGTACGGTAAGTGGGTGTTGAGAGAGACATGGATTCACTCAACAGAGAGATGCTGGTGATTGGAGCAAAGAAAAGAGTAGTGTCACTGAAAAGGGGTAGGAAATGCACAATACAGTGTAGACTTTAATATTTCTTCCAGCACTCATCTACCACTGTCACCTTGTTTTTGTAAACATCACAGGTGCTGGCGCTGGGCTGTGAATAACCTGATTGCTTTGTGCTCATGTAAACAACATATCCTTAATAAGATCATGACCAGATAAGCCTCATAATGTGTTTATTCATGGTCATGTAAATGCACTCATTGATTGTCCTGAATTATGAGTGCAGAAGGAGAATTGAATGAGGACCTAAGGTGGACGTTTATTGAGACAGAGATACAACAGGAAAGAGGAAGTGTGAGAGACAGAGGAAAAGAAAGCATAAACATGGAAAGAGCAGAAGGAAATGAAGCCAGTGTTATTGATGAAGACACTGCAGTGGTCATATTTCACAGCACCCTGTACACACTGCTAATTTCACTGCGTCAACATGGCCCCAGGCTCTACAGAGGCCGACCATTGTGCTGCTCAGCCTCTCAGTCCTGCAGAGACAACAGTCTTTCGCACTACCTCACCCGTGTTGCTAAAGACAAAGTGGTTTTAATTTTCTGCCTGCGATCTGGCTCTTAGCTCAACTGATCCATCATGGGGATGAGGAAAACAGACGATATGGCTGTTGCTAAGCAACACACCCACACCATCTTGCCTCTCTGCTGCCCTTCTCTCCAGAATCCTGTTTGACTACATGACATCACAATATCCTCGCATTAATGTTATGATAGGAAATGGCGACATGCAGCTTGGTGTAAACAGGTCAAGCATCATGACAGCACTCACAGAGCATGACTAAGGGTCACTATGGCAACAGCAATGGCTAACACACACACACACACACACACACACACAATCAAACACATACTTTTGCAGATCTGCTGCCCTGTGCATCACTGAAATCCAGCTTGGTGAACAAATTCTGGACACTGCCACTCCATCTACCAGGCTACCAACTCCTACAAGCGCACCATGTCAACAACAGGAGAAGTGATCTACTTCTACATAAACAAAGGTAGGTGTATAGATGTCACAGTGTTCAAGAATATAGCAGGCCTCATCTAAAAACTCATTTAATTGAATGTATACCCTTTTATTCAATGTGGGTATAGAGTATCTCTTGTTAATATGTTAGTGTTACAACACCTGGCTGACCAGATTACTACCATGGAAAAAAAACATACCAACTCTGTGCTCATTGTTATTGGGGTCTTTAACAGAACAAACCTCAGCCACGAACTGTCAAACACAGACAACATGATAAAATGATAAGTGTCCCACCAATAACACATTGGACCACTGCTTCATCAGATTAAAGGATGCAGCTTTGGGATTCTCTGGTCACTTTCTTGTTCATCTCCTCCTGATCGACAGGCAGAAACTAAAATCTGCTAAGCCTGTGGTAAAGACTGTGGGGAGATGGACCAATGAGAAGAAGCTAGAGTTACAAGTCTCCTTTCACTGCACTGATTGGAGTGTTTTTGAGGTTGCAGCTACAGACCTGGATGAACTCACTGACATATAAGACAACTCATACAACAACAACAAAACTTTTTTTTACACCAAAAGCCAAACAGCTTCATTAGGCCAAGGAGGAGGCCTACAGAAATGAGAACAGACTTCTGTACAATTGGGCCACACACATTCTAATGAAGGACATCAGAGGAGCTACTCCAAAAACAGGTCTTCAGCCAGTGACCCTGCATCAGTGGAGGAGCCTGCAGGACACCACCAGCTACAGGAGAACATGGCTGACAACCCCAGTGTTTCGTACTGCAGGTTTGATAAGCCCACCTTCACACCCCTCAACTGACATCACACAACCACCATGAGGATCTGTGAAGAGGATGTGTGTCCACTATATCACAGACAGGAGATCAAGTGGGCACCCAGACCAGACGATGTGTCTCCTTCTTGTCTGAAAGTCTGTGCTCACCAGCTGGCTCCGATCCTCACACAGCTCTTCAACAGATCACTGGAGCTGTGTCAAGTCTCCTCCTGCTTCAATCACTCCACCATTAACCTGGTCCCAAGGAAACCTACCAAAACAGGACTAAATGGCTACAGGCCTGTTACCTTGACCTCTGTCGTCATGAAATGTTTTGAGAGACTGGTGTTGGTCCACCTGACGGACATCACAAGACCCCTGCTGGACCCCCTGCAGTTTGCCTACCTGGCAAACAGGTCAGGGCTTATGGGGTCAACATGGGACTGCACTACATCCTGCAACATCCCGACTCCTCAGGGACATATGTAAGGATCCTGTTTGTGGACTTTACCTCAGTATTCAACACCATCATCCCAGACATCGTTCACACCCAAACTCAGCCAGCTGACTGTTTGGACCTCCACTTGTCCGTGGATCACTAACTTCTTGACAGACCAGGGGCAGCAGGTAAGGCTGGGGAAAGCACCCGGTCCATGAGCACCATGGGTGTAACGCCTCACAAAATTCATGGTTTGGTTCCATTCAATACAGTGGTGTCATAGTTCAGTATATTTATGATACAACAAAAATAGAAACACCAGAGAAATTTCCTTGATGAATGAATAAACATCTTTGTGAAATGCCACAGTCATATCAACACAAGCAAAACAGCCATCACCCTAAGGTACCTTCCAGTATTTCTGGTCGAATCGGCTATGCGGCCCGCCAGCATTTACTGCTCACTGCTATGGGTGAGGTGCTTTGTGCTAACCTTAGCTGCTATTAGCTGGCAAACAAGCGGCTATAGCCACACAGTGGCTCGTTCCTCAGCTCAGGGATCGTATGTTACTGGGCTATTGTGTTAGCTGCTAAGGAGAGTCTTCAGCTGTGCAGCGGCTTGTTCTTCGGCTTGCTGTGTTGTCATCCACCACTCTCTGTCTCCATCATCCCTCGTGGGTGAAACCAAAGTGTCTACAAACAGCAGAACTGTAGGTTATGAGACAATCTTCTATTTTTGGTCTGGTAATGGTGTTACTAACCATCTTGTAATGAGCTAGCTTAACATAGCTGCCTCCCAGTGTCTTTCACTGGAGTAGAATGTTCTGGTTTGGCGAAGGGAGGGGCAGACAGCATGTTGCCTGTTCCATCCTGTGGGCTGCTTTGTTGAGCGCAGTGACACTGAGAACATTAAATCAAACACAGTTTAAGCTGTATATTTTGTTTTTCAAATGTAATAGGATAGTTAATTGTATAGTTCAGTTTGCAGTGTGTACCAAACTGATAGCCTCATACCAAACAGTTCAATATGAATATATGTACTGTTACACTCCTAATGAGTACTGGTGTCCCTCAGGGATGTGTGTTTTCCCCACTGCTCTTCTCCTTCTACACTAGTGATGGCACCGCAGGAGATTTGTCAGCTAAACTCAAAAAATGTGCAGACAACACAACAGTCATCAGCCTCATCAGGGATGATGAGTCTGCATACAGACAGAAGGTTGGACAGCTGACCCTCTGGTGTGGTCAGAACAACCTAGAGCTGAACACTGTTAAAACTGTGGACATTACAATGGACTTTGAGATGACCCCTCTAACACTGCCCCCACCCCCAGCCCCCCACTGTACTCAGCAACACTTGAAGCCATCAGGTTCTGGGATCCACCATCTCCCAGGGACTCTAGTGGATGTTCAACATTGATGCCATCACGAAAAAGACTTAGTAGAGGATGTGATTCCTGCACCAGTTCTACACTGCAGTATTCAGTGTTATTTAAATCATCCACCAAACAGGACAGGGACAGACTACAATGCACTGTCAGGTCTGCAAAAGAAATTACTGGTACCAGCCTGCCCTCCATCCAGGACTTCTACACCTTCAGAGTCAGAAAGGCCACAGGTAACATCACTGCAGACCATCACACCCTGAACACAACCTGCTCCACCCTCCCCTCTCCCCTCTGGGAGGTGCTACAGAACACTGTACATAAAAAAAACAGACACAACAAGGCTGTCACTATGATTAACACTTAGCACCAGTCCATAGCGTCAGGAACACTCTCTGTGCAATAGCCCTATAACCCTTTAACACCAAGCACCCACCCTTTAAATTCCATATCGTCAAAGTTGCCATATCCACCTACCACCTATCTGTACATAAGGCAATGTTACATCTGTCCTTCCATATTTATTCCAGCACCATTTGCACTTTGTACCACTGTTTTACATTACATAAACGGTAAATGGACCTGCATTTGTACAGCACCTTTCTAGTCATCCGACCACTCAAAGCGTATTTTACACCACATGTCACATTCACCCATTCACACACACATTCATACACCGGTGGCCGAGGCTACCATTAAGGTGTCACCTGCTACTCGGTTTTTAACACACTCACACACCGATGGAAGCATCATCAGGACCAATTTGGGGTTCAGTATCTTGCTCAAGGATTGGTGGATGACCCACTCTACCTCTGAGCCACAGCCACCCCACATACATGGTGTTGTAGATGTTTCTATAGTAGTCAAATGTTTATGGGAGTAAAGTGTTTGTGTTTACCTAGTTCAGCTTTATTGTTCTTGTTTTCAGCTGTATGTCTATTTTGTATATGAATGTTGAAAGCAAAATAAGACCAGAGTCAAATTCAAATTTACATATACTTGGCCAATAAAGCTGATTTTGGTTCCTCTGATTGCCAAATTCCCTTTCTAGCATTAAGCCCTGAAGGCACATTTCTCCCAACAGTGCATCTGCTGCTAGCTCACCTAGCACCACTGAGCTTCCTTCTGCACCGTAATCAAGTTGGTGGGTGTAGTTTGGCAAAAAGAAAATAGTTCCTACATGAAACTGCTCACAACAAGATCTATGGATTATCTTGACTAACTGGGTCATGATTTCTGGAAAGACACGTGAATTTCCCAAGTGTAGGATTAAAGTTTTTTTTCTTTTTTTTTGCGCTTTGGGCACGACAAGCTGAGTGCCATCTAGCTCTATTGTATTGGAGGGAAGGCAGGCATCTTTAATGCAGATATCTCCATCGATGGGCAACTAACACCAAAACAATCTACAGTGGACTGATTAGCAGTACTACAGGTGAGAGTTCAAATATGTATTTTTGATTTTGGATGAACTGTCCCTTTAAAGCAGCCTCCTCTATGTGACAACACCTGATCAGTGGCCAACAAGCAAATCTAAGACCCCTGATTTACTGTAGCTTAACTATCAGAACAGTTGCTATTGTTGCTGCAGTCTGTGCATGACATTAGAGAAAACAGATTTATTGTGCAAGTCCAACCAAAAACGGACTTTTACTCCTGCATGTATACAGTCAGTCAGACCCAAACAGATAAAGAAGCTGATAACAACATGGGGAAATCTACATCCAGAGCTGTGTTTTTTTAGACAGACAAGGAAACAGAGTTCATACTGTGTCAGCTGAAAGAGTTAAATATTTTTGGGAGGAAAACAGGGAATGGCGACCTATTCAGCAAAGGGGTGGAACAGCTGGGTGACGCTCGATTGTTTGGTCTGTGATGTAATAGGTCAACCAGAAAAAGGTCCAATACTGAAAAGCTGAAAGGGGGCATATCACCACCTATCGGAGTAGTGGAGTCAGACAAACTTCAGTCAATAAATTGATTCGATTCCTCTCCCATGCTTGTATACTGGGACAAGGACTGTAGTCCAGTTTAATGGACTACTTGAGCTATAACTGTAGCTCGATCTAACTGTGCATATAAACGCACTGAGTATCATCATGTCAAATTCATGTAGAACAAACACCTGTGTCAGAGGAGAGAGGAATCAAATCAGTTGTAGTTGGTAATAAAAGCAGATAAAACATCTTTGGAAGGTATTATGGGCATTAGTCCACAGCACTACTTTCATCAGTACAACAACAGAGTCATGTCATACTCACTAACAGGTTGAATGATATTACATTATGTTACATGTTTTACATTAATGTTATAATACATGACACTAAATTAATCATTGTAAAATAGGTAGATCAAATCAGCACACAATAACCCTGTCTATGGTGTTCAGTTGAAACAATTGTATGTTCAGAACACAATTAGTTCTAATTGATCATCTATGAGTTGAGATGCCACAGAGTGTTAGATCACCTGAAAGCTCTCTGTTATATTACTGCTGCTTCTCAAAGGGTCCCATCGTCCAAACCAAAAAAACATTTTCTCAAACTAGAAGTGCTCCATATCAAAGTGTGTTCTGTGGATCATCCAAACTAATTGTGGACACCATGTGTAGAAGATAATCAAACAATAAATTAATCCTGCAAACAATTCTTATGTGTGCATCCAACGCCTAATCTATCTTATTTCTTCGTGCCAGAGCTCCACTGTGAAAAAAACATCTATTAAATATACATCAGTAAGCCCACATCCACATGAATGTTTCCTGACATGCGCACTCTAACACCAGATGTGTTTTCATCTGCCACTGAAAATAGACCCCATCAAATTTCTTCCTGTCTGAATAATGCTAGATAAAGACTACAGCCACAGACAGGATAGGGAAATCAGAGGGTATTAAGAGACAGACTAATTGTTGGTTTGGGTCTTTTTATGGAATTTGTTGAAAACTAGTAAAACATAGAATAACATAAGCTACCTTCAAGCATCACAACCTGAAGTGCATCACCATCATTATATTGGGGTGTCTAAAATCACAGAGAGTGATACCTGAAAACCTGATGAATGAAACCATCTGCATTAGTACACATCACTTTTGGTATTAAAGAAAACAATGTTTCTCTACATTCTGACAAACTCACTCTTTACAGCTCATATACAACAAACAGCTCTGGTGTCTCTCATGTTTCTGATGACATAAATATACACAATTTACCTATTTTCAAACAAAATTATGTTGGTTCTCCTCCTGATTGTACCTGTGTTCTGCTTCTGCAATGTTGGACCCCCATCAATCTCAGCCCCGCTCATCAACAGGGCAGTCCTCCTCTGCTTCTTGGTCCTTCTGTGTTTCACTTCATCTGGTCTTTGTGTGTGTGTGTGTGTGTGTGTGTGTGTGTGTGTGTGTGTGTGTGAGGAAGAGAGAGAGACAAAGAGAGAGAGACAGAGAGAGTATTGGTCTGTGTGTGTGCGCTCTACTGGAAGGCCAGCAGGAACATGAGCACCACATTGATGATGATGAGCAGCATCATGATGAGGAACACCACCACTTTCTGGGTCTCTGGGGGGAGGTTGCAGCGCAGCATAGTGTTGAAGAATCCCAACCTCTGCCTGCTCCACCTTCCTGAGCCGCTGCCGCGAGCCATCAGTCCCCTGGCTTCCTCCTCTTCCTCCTCCTCAGCACCACTGCCCCTCCCCCGTCGTCTTTCCCTCAGCGCCGAGCCTCCACACCACACCACGTCACCTCGTCCTCCTCCTCGGCTATCTCCGTCGTTGTCCTCTAGTGTTGCTCTCCTCCTCCGCTCTGCCCCAGCGGTTGCCTCCTCTGCTTCTCCTGCCACTTTGCCAATGCCCAGTGTTGCCCCGGCCTGCCAGTGGAGGCTGGGTGCCTATCTGTGTCAGCGTGTGTGTGAAGCTGCGCGCTGTGAGGCTTCTTGTGTTTTATGTGCTGAGCACCCCAGCCTCCCCTCCCCAAACCCCCTTCCTCCTTTACTCCTTTTCTCCTCTTTGAGGAACAGGCACCTCCCCTCTCTTTCTACTTTCGATCTTCCACCACTCTAGTTTTTTTTCCCTTTGGTTCCTCCTCTCCGTGTCTTAGTCAGGATGTCAGAATAAAAAGCAGAGAATGGGATGCTGCATCTCTGTTGTTCGTGCTCATGCCTCCTTGTCTTTTCCTTCCTCCCCTTTTATCCCTCTGTCCCTTTGTTTTCCGGTCCGCTCTTCTCTCACTCTTACCTACATATACTCAGTCATTTTTACCTCTCAAACCAACTGGCCATCTGTTCTTCCTCTGGTTTGTTTTTTTCCTCTTCTATCACTCCGTCTCAGCCCACGTTTTCCCCGCTCAGAGCTCTTGCTAAAATGGTGCTCGCTGCTCTGCCTGGAGCTGTGCTGCCTCAGCCATCCATCTAAGCATCAGAAACACCCTCTTTTATTTTTTTCCCTTCCTTCCCTTCCTTTTTTGTGTGCCCACCCTTGCATAGCTGGCAGCCAATCAGGATGCAGAGTGTGTCACCGTATCCTGGATACCAGAGTAGTTGAGGCAGGGCCATAGCAACCCCTGGGTGGGTGGGGGATTGGAATGTTTGAATGAGAGGAACAGAGGGTGGAGGCCATGCAGAATAATGGACAGATGTCAAGAATAAATGGATTGTGTGCATTTGTGTGCATGCATTTGCAGGGCTTTAAGGTTGAGTGCTGTTTGCTGCATTCACATACTGTTCATTTGAACTGATCTAGCAAGGAAATAGCAGATTGATATGAAATCTGGCAATAGTCTCAGAAGAAAAATCTAATTACAAAGTAATTTATACATAAGACAAGATAAGAGATTAGAGAGAGGTGCAGTGCTGTACTTAGAGGGAGGAAACTGTTGCTTCTAATCTGTGGTGCAAAACAAAGAGAATGAATGATGCAACATTCAGTGGGAGTGAAGGAACCATTCAGACAAACAACAACATACAAAACAATGTACAAACATGCCGTGCATGGCTCTGTACTTGTCATGTTGAGCTGATGGACAACGGAGTGTGGAGCAGTCTGACAGTCTGGGGGGAAAGGCGTTTGCTGAGTCTGGAGGATCTTGCCTGGAAGCTCTGATACCTTTATTCAGACAGCAGAATGAGGGTTCCATGGGAGGGGTCCTTTATGATCTAAGTAGCACTTTATTGATCCCTTACTGGGGAAATGCAATTTTTAAAATTTGTTATTATTCATTACACACACACACACACACACACACACACACACACGTGCCTGGAGTCTTTCTGATGGGTGTGTTGTTCATGGCTACCCAGGGTGCACTGAGGTCAGTGCCTCAACAGTGTCAACAGTGATGGCCTACAAGCCCTGTCACATCCTGCACGTGTTGTTTTTGTTAGCTCCATATTGTCTGTGCATATGTGTGTGCCATCTCCCTGGATTCAAGGCACTACCATGGGTTTTTAGCCAACATATTCTCACTCCAACGTTGTCACATACAGACATTTAGTCATGGACTTTCCCATAGGCGTAGCGGACGCAGGGTACACGTGGGACATGTCCCCTGCACTTCCTGTATCTGTGCCCTCCGTCCCCTGCACATTTTACAGCTGTTCCATCGTTCAATTTGTTTTTAATATGTATTAACATGTTTTTCTGAGCCCTCTTTAAATGTTTTGTCGTTAAATGTCTTATTTTTTTAATCTTTATTGCTACAATAGAAAGAGCAGGGTCAGGGAGGAGACAGTGAAGCAGAGGCCAGCAAGGATGATCATGCAGGGACTTCACAGGGGAGGAGAGATTATAACTGGCAGAGAAAAAAATATCTATAGCATAAAAGTGACTTTGAGGTTAATTTCCACAGCAATTTCACTACTGATATTCCTAGTTCTATGTCAAAATTTTGCTTTCCTCATATTTTTTTTTAACCTTTATTGCCACAGTAGAAGAGAGGGAGGAGACAGTGGACCAGAGGCCAGCAAGGATGATCATGCAGGGTCTTCACAGGTGAGAAGGTGATTTAACCGGCTGAGAAAAATATCTAGAGCATAAAAGTGCCTTTGTGGTCAATTTCCACAGCTATGTCACCACTGCTATTCTTAATCCTATTATAAATTTTACTTTGCACATTTATTATCTATATCACTGCAATAGATAAAAAAGGGACAGGGAGAAACCAGGCAGGTATCAGGACAGGGACCTGACAGCAACACCAATTATCAGCCCAAGGCTTCACGGGTAAGGAGAAATTATAACTGGCTAAGGAAATGTCTATAGGATAAGAGTGACTCTAAGATTAGTTTTCACAGCTATTTCAGAACTACTTTTATTTATACTCTAAAACATTTTTGTCTGTATTGCAATAAGTAGCACAGGGAGAAGGCTTAAAAATATTTGATTAATTTTGCACATCTGTGCTGTCATATTTGACTAAAATGTAAAATACATCTTGATGTTGATATGTTTAGTGTTGTGTCACTTTCTGTCTTCATGCCATTAAATTAAATTATGTGGCTTATTACCCTTGTCACTTCCATTCCATTTTGTGTGCTAATAACTTGCTAACAGGAATGGTGTTTTACTGAACTTTACGTGTTCAGTGTTGTCATTTGGCACTTAGTTATCTGGCTACTTACCCTGTAGATGCTCGAGGGTCATTCTGTGTCAACTCAACCCAGAGGCGGTCCTGGCTAGTTTTACGCCCTGGGCGAACCATCCCTCGGCGCCCAAGTAAAGAACAGTCCCTCCATAAGTAAAGAACAGTCCCTAAAGTGCAGTGAGGTTTGTGGGCCGTTACCTGCCACAAAGAGAGAAATGTGAACGGCTCGTTTCTCCTCTGACACGCCTAGGGTTGGGATCCAGATCCCGTTCTTTTTTGGAACCCGGTCCAAAGTTCCGGTTCCGGAACCGGTTCCATCACATTTGGAGTAACAGTTCCTGCAAACGGTTCCTAGATTGTAAAAAACAAAACAAAAAAAAAAACTCACGTGCATTTCCATTAGAGTGCGGCACTGGCCGCATATTTCTGTCCGAACCCGAGCGAGCCAAACGTTATTTAATTACTAAAGCACTGAGTTTGTGTCACACAGTAGTTATGGTTACATGCTTTAACAAGCTGGGTGTGCACTGTGGGTGCTCAGCGGAGAGGGAGACCTCCGTGTTTGAGATGGGAGCAGGCGGCGCGAGGTCGGCTTCCAGCGAGGGGAGAGGGAGAAATATAACAAAATAAGATAAAATAGGAGAAATTTGTCTCCCTCTTTTATTTTATTTTCAGCATTTAATCAAGGCGGAGGCGGGTGGCGGGAGGTCCGAGACTTCCAGCAAGGAGAGAGGGAGAAATATAACAAAATAAGATAAAATAGGAGACACCAGTCTCCCTCTTTTATTTTATTTTTAGCGTTTAATCAAGGCGGAAGCGGGCGGCGGGAAGTCCGAGACTTCCAGCAAGGGGAGCGGTAGCAACAAACAGCCAATGTGTGTGTATGTTCTGTTCAGGTGTTGTCACGTAACTAACAGTGGTCAAGCATTAATGCATATAAGTATTTTTTATTACATTGCTGTGGTTAATTTGAGGTAATAGTGTTACTGTAGAAATCAGCGAATCACTTTTTGTTGTTATATATTCTCAGGGAGGAGATATAAGTTCTAAATCTGAAATACACACCACACACAAATGTGTATCCTCATCTAACTGTACTGTGCAACAGTCAGAATAAAGTTTTTGTATTTGTATGATTGCATTTGTGTTTATTATATACTTGTTTAAGTATAGCAAGTATAATGAATATAATGTAGGAATCGGTAAGAGGAATCGGTAAGGAATCGTACCGTTAAGAAGGAATCAGTAAGGAATCGGAATCGTTAAAATCCTAACGAGTCCTAACCCTAGACACGCCACATACCTGTGTGCCACCACGGCTCGGTTGTCCAGGTACTACTGGGCAGTCATGACACCAACGAAAGAGGAAATTACTTGACCTGGACTTGGACTTCTCTGTCGCTGGTAAGCCGTTATCTTGCGCCACAGAGCACTATGAGCCTCCGCTGTATTCCTGTCTGTGACCCCCGTTCAACCCACAACCGCCAGGATTCGTCTTTCCTTTCTGCTGCTTTCCCCTCTTTTTTTAAATTTTTTTTTAATTAACCCCAAAACATATTTCAATTACTTTTTACTCTCATGTATTATTCAGTAATTAGTTATCATTTACTGGGAGGTGTGGTTATTTTTTCCTGCTAAGCATATCATTATTAGCAGATAGCCCTCTAGAGCATCAGTAGCTAATGCCATGTAGTCAGTAGGCAACATGATGAGTAGGCTACAGTATGCACAAGTGACGAGACAGAGAGCGGACATAAATATCCTACCAGGTAAACTGACTGACTATGTACAGACAATGGCCACGTTTCCCAGTTAAGAGTGATCTTAAGACTTAAGAGCACAGTTAAGAACATTTTTGGTAAGAAGGGTTGCTAAGATACGAGTGTTTCCCAGATGCGTTCTTAATGCCCTTAGGATCGCTCTTAAGATCGCTCTTTAAGAAGCTCTTAACAGGAGCTGGCCACTACCGCGGTGCTGAAACTATCGATGTTAGGCAAATGGATCACCCAGCACTTAATCAGCGCATAAGTCACACACAGTGCTGCTACCTAATGCACCAGTTCCCTGCTGCTGTGTATGTGTGTTCTAATAATTCTAATGAAAAACTACGATAAATATTTGTTGATGACCTATTTTCATGATGAAAACAAGATAAGAAGTAGTCTTGGTAAGAGAATCATGAGGAAATGTATTATATTTAAACAACAAAACACAGACGCCTTGCTGAGGCTGGTGCTGTCTCCCACCACGTCCAAGAAGCTCCCCACTGCGTAAAAACGCAGTGGCCAGGCATTGCACCTCCGGGCTGAGGGCAAAATTGCACCGGGTTGCCCTCTGGATGCGTGGAGTTGATGAGGCATTGTATCTCGGTACTTCATTTGGACAGCCCCGTCTGACAGCATGTCGAGTGGGCTGAAGTGCTGACGCACAAATGCATTTACATGTATGGTTTGGCTTTGCAGGCCTTTATATAGAGTAGCGGGTGGAGCGTCCCTTGATGAGGTTCCAGCTGAGCTTAATTACACCTGTCAGTTGCCTGATATCTGTGAAATGTCGCAGGTTTGGAGGGTCGATGTGTTTTTGTTGTGCCCTGACACATTTTTTGGATGCATGATGATTCATTTTATTTGTGTGCCTGATGTGTACAGCACATACAGGAACGCACTTGTTATTCCTAATACTTATTTTTCTTCTTATTATTATTTTTCTTCCGCCACATTTCGGTGCGTAACTTGTGCCACAGCTTTGAGTGCACATAGGGTCTTCATAAAACATGGATTCAAGATTCAAAGTGTTTATTGTCATATGCACAGTAAGGACATGCGTTTCCCTGCAGAATGAAATTCGTTCTTTTCTGTCACCAATTAATGCTAAACAATATAAATCTGATCATTGACCACTGACCATTGATCATTGACCAGGTCAATGATCGACTTTGTAGTCGTATCATTTGACCTGCGGCCATATGTTCTGGACACTCAGGTGAAGAGAGGAGCAGAGCTGTCAACTGATCACCACCTGGTGGTGAGTTGGATCAGATGGTGGGGGAAGATGCCGCGCAGACCTGGCAGGCCCAAACGAACAGTGAGGGTCTGCTGGGAACGTCTGGTGGAAGAACCTGTCCAGATGATCTTCAACTCCCACCTCCGGGAGAGCTTCGACCACATCCCGAGGGCAGAGAGGGACATTGAGTCCGAATGGACCTTGTTCCGCTCTGCCATTGTTGAGGCGGCAGTTGCAAGCTGTGGCCACAAGGCCGCTGGGGCCAGTCATGGCGGTAATCCCCAAACCCGCTGGTGGTCACCAGAGGTGAGGGGAGACGTCAGGCTGAAGAAAGAGGCCTACGGGGCATGGTTGGTCTGTGGGTCTCCGGAAGCAGCTGACGGGTACTGGCGGGCCAAGCGGAGTGCAGCGGCGGCAGTCGTGGAGGCAAAAACTCGGGCGTGGGAGGAGTTCGGTGAGGCCATGGAGGAAGACTATCGATCGGCTCCAAAGAGGTTCTGGCAAACTGTCCGGCCCCTCAGGGGGGGAAGGCGGCAACTTGCTCACACTGTTTACAGTGGGGGCGGGGAGCTGCTGACGTCAACTGGGGACATTGTCGGGCGGTGGAAGAAATACTTTGAGGAGCTCCTCAATCCCACCAACACGTATTCCAGTGAGGAAACAGAGACGGGGGTCTCGGGGGCGGGTCGTCCAATTTCTGGGGCAGAAGTTGATGAGGTAGTGAAACAACTCCGAGGTGGCGGAGCCCCGGGGGTGGATGAGATTCGTCCTGGATATCTCAAGGCTCTGGATGTTGTAGGGCTGTCCTGGCTGACACGCCTCTGCAACATTGCGTGGACATTGGGGGCAGTGCCTCTGGAGTGGCAGACCGGAGTGGTGGTCCCCATTTTCAAGAAGGGGGACCAGAGGGTGTGTTCCAACTACAGGGGGATCACACTCCTCAGCCTACCCAGTAAGGTCTACTCCAGGGTGCTGGAGAAGAGGGTCCGGTCGATAGTTGAACCTCAGATTGAGGAGGAGCAATGTGGTTTTCGTCCCGGACGCGGAACCGTGGACCAGCTCTTTACCCTCGCCAGGGTGCTGGAGGGGGCATGGGAGTTTGCCCAACCAGTCCACATGTGTTTTGTGGATTTGGAGAAGGCTTACGACCGTGTCCCCAGGGGCATCCTGTGGGGGGTGCTCCGGGAGTATGGGGTTGGTGGCCCTTTGCTAAGGGCCATCCAGTCCCTGTACTGAAGGAGCATGAGTCTGGTTCGCGTGGCTGGCAGTAAGTCGGACCTGTTCCTGGTGAGGGTTGGACTCCGCCAGGGCTGCCCTTTGTCACCGGTTCTGTTCATAACTTTTATGGACAGAATTTCTAGGCGCAGCCGAGTGGTGGAGGGTGTCAGGCTGGGATGAGAATCAGCACCTCCAAGTCTGAGGCCATGGTCCTCAGCCGGAAAAGGGTGGATTGCCCACTCCAGGTCAGGGGGGAGGTCCTTCCTCAGGTGGAGGAGTTTAAGTATCTCGGGGTCTTGTTTACGAGTGAGGGTAGGATGGAGCGGGAGATTGACAGGCGGATTGGGGCGCCGTCAGCAGTGATGCAGGCACTTAACCGGTCTGTTGTGATGAAGCGGGAGCTTAGCCAGAAAGCGAAGCTCTCAATTTACCGGTCGATCTACGTTCCAACCCTCACCTATGGTCACAAGCTCTGGGTAGTGACCGAAAGAATGAGATCGCGAGTACAAGCGGCCGAAATGAGTTTCCTCCGCAGGGTGGCTGGGCTGAGCCTTAGAGATAGGGTAAGGAGCTCAGACATCCGGGAGGGACTCGGAGTACAGCCGCTGCTCCTCCACATCAAGAGGAGCCAGTTGAGGTGGTTCGGGCATCTGGTAAGGATGCCTTCCAGACGCCTCCCTTGGGAGGTGTTTCGGGCATGTCCAACCAGGAGGAGACCTCGGGGCCGCCCCAGGACACGCTGGAGGGATTACATCACCCGGCTGGCCTGGGAACGCCTCGGGGTTCCCACGAAAGAGCTGACGGAAGTGGCTGGGGAGAGGACTGTCTGGGCTTCTTTGCTGAGGCTGCTGCCCCCGCAACCCGGACCCGGATAAGCGGAGGACGACGAGTACGAGTACGAGAATATAAATCTGAAGTATAAAATAGATCAAAATATATACGGTGCGCACTACTTCAATATCTCCTTGCTTAGTGTAATATTAATGTGCCTGCCGCGGCTGGAGCTATGAGCATTTGGTCGCTAAAAAGACTGTTAAGAGTGGGTCAGCTCGATCTTACAACTCCTTCTTAGTGAAAGATCTTCTTAAGCTAAGAGCGATCTGAAATGCGTTTTTCTTTCACAGGAGGCTTAAGAGTGTTCTTAAGAAGCTCTTAGTGCTAAGAGCGATCTGGAAAACGCAGACCAATATAAGTATACTTGAGTAGAGCCTTAACATGCAAATTCATTGAATTTGATTGTAGCTGGGAATGAGTCTGCCTAGTTAGTTAGCTAGCTAGCTTCTCTGGTAACAAAAAAAAAGCACTGATCAAAATAATTCTACTAGCTAAACTAGAAGACAGTCTGGAACATACATGAGCTGAAGTCAGTTGAATGATTGAACAGTGCATGTTCTAGAGATTTCAGCTCCGTAATTTGTGTGAAGTAGGACTGTAGCTGAATTAATGGTAATAGCAAAGTAGCCTAGTTCAATACTGTGTCGCCGGTATCAAACAGGCTTGAGAGCTAATAGCTGGCATGTAAATGTAGACGTGTTATTACTGATTTCAAAGCAAGTTTCAGAATAAGAAGCATAGTAGGTCTATTGAAATATTGTAAGTAAATACATTTTTAATGATCATTATCATTACTGTTATTATGTTGGAAATAAACAATCTTTTTACACCCTTTATCTCACTCCATCTGCATAATTTGGCCATGACTTTGACCTAAATGCATTTTCTTGATTTCTGGTGATTTCAAAAGTATCATCAACTGAAGAGGCACCCTAAATTTAGTTGGAAATGACACCTTAAATGTTTTCTACTGTGTTTGGTTCCAAAGTTAAGCATATTTGAATATTATTGGTGGCCATCTTGAATTTGACCTCTCCTGGGCCTCACAATCAAATCTGACTTCCCTCCACATCTGAAAATAAACCTTATGGCATGTACTAACTATGGTAGAAATTTCATGCTTTTTTTTGCAATTTATCTCCTAATCCGCTATACTATCAGGTCTTCAGGCAGGCTGTTCCACAGATGTGGACCATCGTAATGAAATGATGCCTCACCGAGGGTTTTTGTTCTATCTTTGGGAATGAATAAAAGGCCACTGAGGGTTCTAGTGGGTTCATACGATAAAAGCAAATCTGATGAATAGGTAGAACTAAGACCGTTAAGAGCTTTATAAACCAATAAAAGGATAAAATCAATTCTGAAGCTCACAGGAAGCCAATGCAGAGACTTTAAAATTGATGTAATATGTGCTGACTTTCTGGTCTTTGTCAGCACACACTGAAAAAAACGATTTTGAGGTGTAGTAATATTTATTAGGTTAACTGTCACATTTTATTTTCTAACTGTAAGTATCAGTGAGAACTGGAATTATTCAAGTAAAACTATATATGTCATTCATGTAATAAATAAACTGTGTGGGAAGAGTAAGTTTTATTATGTATTTTCATATAATATTCAAAGGTTTCATAGTCATTCACATGAACTTAGAAATACCAAGTAAGTTTCAATAGTGGTGTGCGTGTTTTGAATCCGCGCATGCGCATTGTGACGTGCACTTCGTTGTCCGCCAAAACACACAGTGAAGAAGAAGAGGACAACGGTGGTCAGGTTTAATGGAGGCAGGAGCAGCAAAATCATCTTGAAGGTAAGTCATTCAGGGTTTTTCCTGCATAGATGCGGGGAAGGGAGGAGAAATAAACATTTCAAATATCCGCGGCGTTTCTAGGTCGGCTTGGAGAGGCCGAGAGCTTCACAGCAGCCTCCGCCAGACCTCACCGCTTTCCCGCAGTCCGCTGACAAACTTGAGCATCTGGCTCAGCTATAAACTAGAAAGCTAACGTTAGCAAGATTCAGAGTCAGTAACACAGCGTATGGTCAGACAAACAGTGACCATAATTATAATTTGACAGTATATTTAAATTGAGAGGGGCAGCACCTTTCCTACAACGTGTTGTGTGTTAACGTTACGCTACTCTGGCCATCTTGCGGTGTTCTTAACAGTATGTTGTGTGTTACTCAGCACTGAAGTAAAGTAGGAAAAGCCTGACCCAGATGAGGCTTTGATGTATCCCTTTTTATTACGGAAAACACATTATGTGATCAATTTTCATTGTGCCCCTAAATTTCTTTCTGTGCTCCTAACTTTTTCAACTTGGGAGCACATGTGCTCCTTGGGAAAAAAGTTAGCGTCAAGCCCTGACTTACTCACTACCACAGTCTGCCAGTCAGTCTGGTGACAAGCGAGATGACTTTAATCTTGTTAACTGCATAGCCAATATCAAATGCAGTTATGCTTAATACATTTGCATGATCTGTAAATGTATATCCCCCAAATTTTGCGACGCGTGTGCCACAGACATCACCGCCAAATCCCCTTTCTGAGCCAGGAAAAACCCTGATGCTAATTATTATAATTAAGCTAATGAGGAAGCTATCATTTTTGTTATTTTGCAGAGTACTCTTAGTTTGCCACAAATCTAAAATCTTACTGAGACAGACAGTCCATGCATCTGCAGAGCAAACAGAAGACAAGAGAAATGTTCATTCCCACAAAATTTCACTGGGTTTATCAAGTTAAATATGATTTAATTTATTGGCATTTCAGATTTGTTTCTTACTGTGGCTGTATATTTTTATTCCATATATGAAAATAATGTCTGTGTGTTGCATTTATAAATCCATTAAGAAATAGTGTTTGTGAAAAAGAAAAAAGAAAATAGCATAATCATACCTCCTTTTTTCAGATCAAGGAGGAATTCAAAAGAATCACAACGGTTCTCTTGGAAAGAACTTTTCTTGCTATGCTGGACCTCTACACTCCAAAAATGCAGGAGATATTCAGCAAAAAAGGCGGAGTAGCTGGGACCAAAATACGACCACTTCTGGATTCACTCAGCCAGGTAAAGCAGCAAGACCAATTACAGAAATTTGATGTCTTGCTGGGACCCAAACCTGATCTTTCTTTGTCACATGTGCACACATACACACGCACACAGGGAGAGAAAGAGAGAGGGGGGGTGGGGGGAGGAAAGAGAGAGGGGGAAGAGAAAGAGGGAGAGAGGAGAGAGAGAGAAGGGGAAGAGAGGGCGAGAAATACAGGGAGAGAGAGAGAAAGACAGGGAGAAAAATGGAGAGAGGGCAAAAAAGAGCGGTAGAGAGAGATGCACGTGAGCTGAACAGACAGTGAAAAATCATGCTCTCTGTCTATTTTAATTTGGAAAATAAATTCACAAAATTGACATTTCACTCTGCTAACTGGCAACCCAAGCAAAATCGGTCGGCGACCGACTTTGGATCCTGACCCAAAGTTTGGGAAAGGCTGAGGTAAAGTTTCAAATGCATACAGTTACTTTGAACTGGATTAATCTACAGCAGTTAAGATTGAAGCCCTCAGAAGACCAACCAATGTAGATCCAGGATATCATAGTTTTGTATGAAGTTTGATGTTGCTTCTATTGACAACATGTATAGATTAGTGAATTCATATGGTACTTCCTACACAAGTATCTTCTGTCTGTTAAAACAGCAACACGTTGAAGCAAGACAGGAGGCCATTACTCGCGCCCTGATTGAATTCCTGGGGGAGTCTTCAGGGGAACTTATCAAGGACTACAAGGTAAATTCAAACATTTTCAGATCACAAAGTTCACTTGCGTACATTATATTGAATTCTTATTCACTTCCCCTTTAAATACAATTTGCTTGAACCATCAAATAATTGTCAGAAAATTCAGATTTTTGAAAATTTAGCCTTTATTGGTCCCTTTGAACAAATTTTTTTTTCTTCAAATATTTTCCATGATGAATGATAAAATAAAATAAAAAGACTATATCGCTTGATGAAATTTTTTTGGATGCTTGAAAAGCAAAACAATGAAAATTGACAGAATTAAGTGAAGTACTGGATACCTAAGGCTGATCATTGGCTTTTTATAACAACTCAGTAAAAGAAGCAAAATGCATCCTTTCACTTAGTAGTCTTTATTGTAAGTGCATTCTGGTGGTTCTTTCAGTTGGAAATGACGAAAAAGATATTTTCATAGATGTAATTAAACTATATGGCTGTCAAGTAGGGCTGTCAAAATTGCTCAAAAATGACGTTCGAATATTCCTTCTAAAAATAACTCATAGGTTCGAACCATTCAATTTTTTTTTTTCGCATTATGTCCACAAGAGGGCAAACTAATACAAGGAAACATACTTGTATATGTATTAATACAAGGAAACATAACTACTTGTAGGTATTTTTATTTCAACATAAACGTCTTTGAAAACATTTACATACCTACACATTTAAACACATACAACAATTATCTATAACATTAGGTTATAAACGACCGCGGACCTCTCACTCGCCCCCCCTTTCTGACCCATCACGCCAGGGCCACACCGCCCACAGAAGCGCTGCGAATAGCCTCGAAGTGCCGAGAAGCGAAGCCAGTTTCCTTTCGGCGCCCATGTTAACCGATTGTGTCATCCACACCGGCTGCACTGCGCAGCTCCGTGGCCGACTCATGCCCTGCAGCGATTGTTTCGGCATCTGGTCTATTTTCTGCGCAAGCCGCGAGCGAATGTGTCGGGTGCCGGAGACAACAGCTGGGAGCAGAACCGCTTGTCAAACAGCGTGGAGAAATGCGCGTCTGATGTGAACGGAAGTGCTCCGGCTCGTGCAAGACTTTCGGTGCGCTGTGCTGCGCAGCACTTCCGCGGGCAGTGTGGCCTTATGCAGTGCGTTCAGTGCAGCGGCCCAGGCCAACACCCACTCACAAAGAGGACAGCTGCGGTAGTGTTTTTTTTCCCTCCACAATTGAATATCAACTTTCACATTCAAAGGTCCATTGTTTTTTTTTCAAATTTAAATTTGAATTTAGAATATTCGTTGACAGCCCTGTTACAAAGTGCATGAGTGGGAATGCATTCCTAAATGTCTCTAAATTAACTTATAAGAAATAAATCTAAAATGTCAGTGAATTAAATCATATTCCTGGCATGAAAAACGGAGTGAAATTTGAGGTAATGATTATCTCTCCTCGCTTCTCTTTTCCCCTCTCTCCTACCTTTTCCTGTGTTCTTTTCTCTCTCCTCCCCTCTCCTTTCTCCTCTTCTTTCCTCTCCCCTCCTTTTTCTTCCACTCTCCTCTCCTTGATTCTCTCTTCTCTGCTCTCCTCTCCCATTTTCTCTCTTCTCCTCTGTCCTCTCATCTCTGCGTGCTACATGCATCTGTATTATTCAGTGTTTCCAATAATGAGAAACAGGAAATAAAGTTCAGGAATCACTAGAGTTCTGCATAAGGTCCATAAGGCCTGATTTACTACAGGTTGTTTGTGTGTGTAAAAATGAGTGCAAACTTCAGCTGTTATTGGTACTGTGGAACAAGAATATTTTCAGAATCAGAAAAATTTATTTAAAACTGAATATTCACAAGACACCAAATTCCGCAGCAGACAGTACATAGTACTACAGCAATTTGAAAAGGGGTTGGAATAAGCAAAGCTTATGTTTCCAGACCCTAACAACACAAATGCATACACAAAAGAGACGAATAACAACAACATCATCATCATATAGGACGCACTCTCTAGTTCTCTGCTACCCCCTTTCCTCCTCAGTTGGCAGTCTCCTCATTTTTGTATGATTGATAGACTCAGTTTCTAAACTTCCTAAACTTAGTGAAATTATTTCAAATGTTTAGGATCGATAGGTATTGAAATATTGATATTTTTGACACTAGTCTATAACTTGAATAAAAAAGAATGCTGTACTATGCACCTAAACATGGATTCACATATATTTTACAGGATATTAGCAGAGAGGCAGCTCAAGAGGACCAGGCTGAGCAAGTCCTGAGGATCTATGTCTTTCACACAAGTGAAGAAGATGAAGGTGCATCCGACGCTGATGTGTCAATTGTCGTTGAAGGGACTGAGGTACCAAAAGCGAAGTACACTTTTGAAGTCGAATAATAAGCATGTCTTTTAAGATGCACTGAAGGTTCTTGAAGCATGTAAAATGTTTTTTTTTGTTTGTTTGTTTTTTTTTTTTAGTTTAAGGTTAAAAAGGATTCAAAAGATAGGCTATGTATGCTCTACGCAAACAGTTCCTGAACCTGTCCTTGTGCCTTTAACAAGTTTGACGAGATATGGATCTGGATTTTGTGGATCTGGATCAAACTTGTTGTAAAATGTTTTAGTGAAAACACCTTTTTTAAGGTTTAGTTGTGAACAGATGTTTTTTCACTTAAGAAAAATAAAGATGTTAAATTAAACAGTTGCCTCATTTTTTTTAAAGTCATTGTTTCAATAAACAAAAACATTAAGAACAAATTTAGGCAATTTAAACTGCAGAAAAATTATGTAAAATGTTGTGTAAATGTTACTTAAATATAGTCCATAAATAAAAGTTAGAAAAGGTATTTTAAAATTACCTTGAAAAGCCATTGGTTTTAGGTGAGATTTTTCAGTTTGATGCAGTCAAGAGTCTAAGTAAAACTTACAAAAAGGAGAGAGTAAAATTCAGTGACCATATTAATAATCATCAGTATATTACCTGAGGTTTGCTAGTAAAAGAAACTTATTTTTAACTGTAAGTAAAGTTTACTTGATGTTCGCCCTTGTAGAATTTACTTACAGTTTCTAAGTGCAAAAACTTTCCTAGGTTTTCCCAAGTAAATAACACTACAAATTTTTTTCAGTGCACGTGCATCTGAGTTTTGTAATAACTGTAACTGAGCAATGTTTTTCTTAGGAAGACCAGAAAGTAGAACATTACAGCAATCAATTCCGCAGGTAATAAAAGCATGCATTAGTGTCTCTTTGTTGGCTTAAGAGAGAAACGATCGCACTCTGGCAATGTTCTTAAGATGATAAAATCCAGTTTTTTCTATACCTCTAATATGTGTTTCAAAAGTAAGTTTTGAATCAAAGATAACTCCAACATTTTTCACTTGCCGATAGGATTTTAGTGCCAGTTTTTGGAGTTCTGTGTTGAGTTTCTCTTTCTAAGCTTCAGGACCAATAACTAAGACGTCATTTTTGTCCTGGTTGAGTTAAAGAAAGTTTTCTTCCATCCAGGACTTGATATCTAAAATACAGTTCAACATTCATCCACTGTTACATAAAATTCTCTATCAGAAAGATAAGATTTAAACCAGTTAAAAACAGAATCAGAGAGGTCAACCAGATTATGAAGTCTAGCTAAAAGAATAGAGTGGTCGACTGTATCCAAGGCTGCAGTGAGATCGAGTAGTACTCGTATGGAGAGTTTTTTCATATCCATATTTGACCTCAGGTCATTAACATCCCTGACCAGCGCCGTCTCTGTGCTGTGATTAGCTCGAAAGCCAGACTGGAATTTTTCAAAAATGTTGCAGGAGGTCATAACATCATTTAACTGAATCAAAACAAGCTTCTCTAAAATATTACTTAAAAATGGCAGATTGGACACTGGTCTGTAGTTGCTAAGTACTGAGGCGTCTAAGTTATTCCATTTCAAATGAGGCTTAACCGTGGCAGTTTTAAAAGCAGTGGGAAAACACCCATCTGAAGCGAATAATTTACAATGTTGAGAATGTCTTCATCTATAAAGCTGTGTTTTCAAAAAAGGCTGTGGGAATGGGGTCTAAAAAGCAAGTTGCTGGTTTTAATTGAGAAACTAATTTTCCAAGCATTTCAGCATCAACCAGGACAAACTTCTTTAGTGTTTTCTCACATAAAAACAAGGGGTCGGGGGTGTTAAAATTCATCAGCTGGGATTGACTTAAATTCGATCTAATTGTTTCTATTTTGCAACTGAATTGGACTGCGAATTCTTTACATTTTAATTTGCTTGACATACTGCTGGACTTCATAAAAACTGGGTTGATTACACGATCAATGGTTAAAAAAACAATTTTTGGGTTGTTGCGGTTCTCAGTGATCAATCGAGAGACGTGTGCCTGTCTTGTATTTTTAACTGCTTTATTGTAGATGGTGAGTTGATTTCTGAAAATCTGGTAATTGATCATTAGCTTATTCTTTCTCCATCTTCTTTCTGCTATTCGAAAGTTTCACTTTAACCGTTTAATTTCCTAATTTCTCCAGGGGGGGTGTCGGATTGGTGGCAATCTTTTTCAGTTTTAGTGGGGCCACTTTATCCAGAGTTAATCTAAGTTTACTGTTCAGCTCTCTGAGCTTGTTCAACAGCACCCTCTACGGGTGCCTTTGCACATTACTTACCCTAATAGTATTTTCCTTTCAGTTTCACTTTCGTTTTTGGCCATGCAACAACAAAGCCGTGTGCAGCTCTCATTTCTAGTCGACAAGGCCGGGCAAATATACGTCTGTAAGTAGTAATTCATTGTCTCATTAATGTTTATTGATGGTACCTGTTTCAGAGTCCAATTGCCTTTTCACTCTGTGTTAGAAATGTCATGTTTGCTGCTAATCAGCTCTAGTCATGTAACTCATTCTGTTAGCCTTTAACATTAGGCTGCATTTTACTGTTTGTGATGCTGGCTTATATGCTTTTGTTGTGAGCTAATGCTGATTTAGTTCTCCTGTTCACTCGCGTGATTTATTTGTGCACTTTGAGAGTGATTTGTGCATTATTATTTTGGGAGAATTTTCAGTTCATGCCCATTACAATTCATGTGATTCATAAAAACGTTTTATTATATTTGGGGTAAATTAATTACATGTCTTGTGCACTTTATCTTTAAGTTACATTTCTAAGCAATTCATGTGGTTTATCTGCAGTACTCATTCCATTTCATTACAACTGTGTGAATGTTTAGCAGCTAAATTCATGTTGGTGTTAATTCATGTCTTTAAAAAGTATTGTTAAAAAGGTTAAAATATTTACAGTGGAAGACATTATTTAGTTCACATTATAACATTCATTCTATGTGCATTTCATGTCATTGCAGTTCTACAAAAAATTAAAAGGAGTAAAGAAAAGAGAATCAAAAAACTAAACAAGACTTTGCCTTCAAACGGAAATCAGTCTCCTCCTGGTCTTTTTTCCCCACCTTCTGATGTTAACTGTCTGCCTAGCTTTGCAAGGGTGGCTTTACGCACAGTGAGGGCACAACATTTACTGTTAAAACTATCTACAATAAAATCAAAAATCAAAGCCCAATATCACAAATCACAATTTGCCTCACTGGGCTTAACAGCATACGACATCCCTCTGTCCTTAGGACCCTCGCAGCGGATAAGGAAAAACTCCCCCCCCAAAAAAACTTTAACAGGGAAAAAAAAATGGTAGAAACCTCAGGAAGAGCAACTGAGGAGGGATCCCTCTTCCAGGATGGACAGACGTGCAATAGATGTTGTACAGAACAGATCAACATAATGAATTAACAGTAATCCGTGTGACACAATGAGACCGAAATAGAGACAGAGAGAGAGAGACAGAGACAGAGAGAGAGATGCAGGACAGATGGTAATGGTAATAGCTTACAACAACATTAATGAAAGTAATAATATTATAATTATAATTCTGGCTATTGTGGTACAATATGTTGAAAGTATATATTAATATGTGATAGTATACATATGTGACATAATCGTATGTGTATAATAACAGTAGAAGTATGACTAATGATAACAGCAGCAGCAGGAGGCATCTGGCAGGACCACAGCAGCAGCACAACCACACACGTTACACTATCCAGGCACCGCTGCGATATAAGTTAACCTGCGAGACAGTGGAACACAAAGGCTCCGGAGAAGAAGCCGACTTAGTGAAATACAGTACGGCCGAGTTAGCAAGATGCAGTAACAGGACATGAGAGAGAGAGAGAAGGAGAGAATGTGCCTGGTGTATTATGGGAGGTCCCCCGCCAGACTTGGTCTAAGTCAGCCTAACTAGGGGCTGGTACAAGGCAAGCCTGAGCCGGCCCTAACTATAAGCTTTATCAAAGAGGAAAGTCTTAAGTCTAGTCTTAAATGTGGAGACGGTGTCTGCCTCCCGGACCGCAACAGGAAGATGATTCCACAGGAGAGGAGCCTGTTAGCTGAAGGCTCTGTCTCCTGATCTACTTTTGGAGACTTTAGGGACCATGAGTAACCCTGCATTCTCAGAGCGCAGTGTTCTGGTGGGATAATATGGCACTATTAGCTCTCTAAATTTTCACAATATTGCGTAGATGAAAAAAATGCAGTCCGTGAGGTTTGTTTTAAATGAGAATTAAAAGACAGAACTTGATCAAATGTTGCTCCGAGGTTTCTTACGGTAGTGCTAGAGGCCAGAGCAATGCCATCTAGAGAAACTATGTCATCAGATAAAGAGTCTCTGAGTTGTTTGGGGCCAAGAACAGTGACTTCAGTTTTGTCTGAATTTAACATAAGGAATTGGTGCTCATCCAGGTTTTTATGTGTTCAACTGTGCGTTCACACCAAATGCATTGGACGCAATGTCATCGCTCGTAACGCGAGTATCGCATCGCTTGATCACAAATGTCACCTTTTTGATCATCACTTTATCGCTTCAATCGCGATGATGCAACCCTCCTCCCACAATTTTCTTCACCTACCGCTATTTTCTCGTCAACCATGGCTGAGTTAACTACTGTAGCTGCTCTTTATCCGTTGTGGACATCTGATTTGGATCGGAGACCCAAACGGCGACTCCAGAAATGCACACAGCTGGGTGAATATCATCACCTCCTGCAAGAGCTGCATCTGGATGACGGTCGTTTCCAGCGGTACTTCAGGCTGACGCTGGCCCAGTTTGAGGACCTGTTGGCCCATATTGGTGCGAGGATCTCTCGCCTGGACACCAACTACAGGCGCTCCATCCCAGCTGCGGAGCGCCTGTCCATCTGTTTCCAGTTAGTTGCCTATAATTTCTTTATGAAAATGAACGAAATACATAGAATAAATTCAATGTAACAGGTGCTAAGTGTTTCTAATTAAAGAAACTGTTGAATTTTTTTTTTTGTTTGTTTGATTTTAGTATTCTCTGTTTTCAAAGCACTTTGCAATTTTCTGGAAACATGAACAAATCACAATAACAAAATATAGCCTATAGAAAAAAAACAACATAGATAGTATATGAAAACAAAAGAAATGAGTGATTTCTGTCTGTTCAGAAAGTATAAACTGAGTCCTACCCCTAATTTTTTATCATATAATAATAATACTAATACTAATAATAGTTTTTCATGTATAAATTACTTACCTTAATTATATAAGTCCCTATATATATGTAAATATATTGCTAATGTTTGTAATTTTTAATTTCATATGGTGCTATAGGAAAAAAGTTAATATATCATTATTTTTGTGTTGCAGATATCTAGCCACAGGTGACTCATTCAGGACCATTGCGGACAGCTTCCGTGTTGGAGTCTCCACTGTCTCCAGAATAGTGGAAGATGCGGTCAGTGCTATATGGGACTGCTTTGTGGATGACTTCATGTCTGTGCCCACAACAGAAGAGCGGAGGTCCATTGCTGGGAGGTTTGAGGAGCGGTGGAACTTCCCTCTCTGCTGCGGAGCAGTGGATGGGAAGCATGTTGTGCTGAAGGCCCCAGCAAACTCTGGATCTCAGTTCTTTAATTACAAAGGAACTTATTCTATAGCTCTCTTGGCAGCTGTGGATGCTGAGTACCGGTTCCGGGTCATTGATGTCGGAGTCTATGGGAGGAGTAGTGATGGTGGCATTCTGGCCAACTCAGCCTTTGGTCAAGCACTGAGATCTGGCACCCTCCATTTGCCTGTTGACCTGCCCCTACCAGGAGCTGAGGACAGAGGACCACAGCCACATGTTTTTGTTGTGGATGAGGCCTTTCCTCTGCGCAGAAACATGATGAGGCCATTTCCCCGGGCGACTTCTTCCCAGAGAGCGTCGCATCTTCAACTACCGTCTCTCCAGAGCACGGATGGTTGTTGAAAACGCATTTGGAATCCTGGCATCACAGTGGAGGATGTACCGGCGTGCTGTGGAGGTCCAGCCAGAAGTCGCAGAGAGGTGTGTAAAGGCAACCTGTCTTCTCCACAACTTCCTGCGACGGACAACTCCAGCAGCGTCCCAGGTGGTGAGGTGGAGCCTCTGCCAGGGCTGGGAAGACTTGCGTCCAACAATGCAGCAAGAGAGGCCATCAGGGTGCGGGAGACCTTCACCTCCTACTTCACCAGTGAAGGAAAAGTCCCCTGGCAAGAGAACGTCTAGTGCACAAGCACCCCAAAACGGCTCTTTTAAGAGCCACCCAACATTCTAATAGAGCAAAAGTCCTGCAATATCAAAATATTATTTTCCGGTCCCATTTTTGTTGTTGTAATAAACTATATTCTCATAATTATAAAAAAAACTTTACTTAACCAATGCATGCCATATCTTCTATATGAGACAATAATTTGTTATTATAGGAGGTGTTCCGGCCATGTCCTGCCGGGAGTTTATTATACAACATACAAAATACAGATGATTATTTATATACACACCAGCCTGGTTCCTTCCCTGAAGAATACACACACACACACACACACACACACACACACACACACACACACATACACACACAAACCTGGTTCCTTCCCTGAAGAGGTTGTCAACCAATTAGCTAATCAGCTATAGGTTCCAGATTGAGAGTGTATGTGCCTGCTTCGAAAATAATTTTGTGAATTTGAAATTTTACATATTCTTTTTGTGTTGGTGACAACCTCTTCAGGGAAGGAAGCAGGCTGTTGAGGAACTGCGCATCCTCACACGCTGGTGGAGGAGGAGGAGGTGGAGGTGGCGCCTGCTGCCTCTCAAGAGAATGGATGAGGAGCTCCTCTATCCTCATCCTCCTGTCCTCGTCCCTCTCCCTGGCTCTCTTCCGGGACCTCCAGCCAACTGTAAATTGAAAAACATTACTTGTGAAAACACAAACATAGGAATCAAAAAGTCTAAACTTGATTCTGCTCATGTTATATGCATACCGTTGGCAGATCTGCCTTGTAATGAGGAGGAGCCAGCAGCAGGGCCTCTGGCAGCAGCAGAAGGGCCATCAGCAGGAGGGTCAGGAGTGGCAGGAGGAGCACTGTCACTCTGCTCATCTGAGGACTGATCTGTAGTTGTGACATACATAACTTACTGTATTTTTATTTAAAACACGTGAATGATTTAGATCATTCCAGTTTATGACACAGTGTTCAACATTTTGCGATACCACAATATAATTTTCAAGTATCTTACCAATTTATAACATATCCTACTCTAAAATTAATGCAAGGTGTCTCCTAATCCTCCAGGGTTATAAGATATTGGGGAAAATACAGTGTTTTTTTGTGTGTCATATACTAGTCAACCAACCTTGGTGCTCAGTCTCGACTGATGATGGCCCTGCTGCTGCCTCATCATCTCTGTCATTTCCCTCCAACACCATGCTTTCCTCTGCGGCCCCGTCTTCCTCGACCCCCGGAGCCATATTGCTGCTCGTTTCCCGGGGTGTAATGAAGGGGTCGAGGAAAGACAGGACCGCAGAGTACTTCCACTTCTTCACCTGCCCAGCTGCTGACCCACTCCTTTTCTCTCCCTCTTTCTTCCTCTCCCTGAGGTAAGTATCCTGGAGGCTTTTCAATTTCCTCCAACATACGTCCACTGACAATGCATAAACAAATCAACAAACGTAACAGTCTGCTGCAGTGTGAATTCATGCTAGTGGTAACCGTTGCTAACATGCTCCATGGTTACTCACATGATCTGATAGTTGTAAACAAGCTAAATATTCACAACTTACCAGGAAGTTGCACCTCCTTGCTGACCTTCTTCCAGGCCATTTCCTTTCTGTTGCGGTCCCGGTAAAAAGGTGATGTTGAGTCATATAACACGGTGTACCCACACACAGCCACAATGATTCTTTCCTCCATTTTTTGAAATGTGCGTCTGACGTAACTACGTCGGTGACGTGGTTGGATATCAACGCTGATTGGATGTTGCGGCAGAGCGTCACGCGATGTCGCTTGAAAAGTTCAAATTTTTCAACTTCAAGCGACACACACAATGAGGCGATGGACGCTTCATCGCGTCGCTCTTATCGCCTGAAACGCGTCGCCCGAAGCAACATCGAGTGTCATCACGTCATTTACATTGATTTTGAATGGAAACTTGTGGCGTTCATCGCGTCCATTGCGTTTGGTGTGAACACACAGTAAGGCAGTTATGAAGTTTAGTTAATTGATTAGTTTCTTCTGGCTTCATCGATAAATACAATTGGTGCTGACGTATTGCGGTAAGCGAGTTGTGTCATTTCCGGTGTTTCTGTGACAGCGTCTCTGTACTGCTCTGGTGAATTCTAGTAGCCTGTTTTCTCACTTCAGTTGCTTTAACATTGCTTTAACGTCTACTTCAAGTCTTAACCCACACTAGTTCTGTCTAAGCACTTATAGCTCTCCTTCTTTCTACGACTTTATCGCTAATCTCTTAGCTGTTGTTTGCACGTTACTAGCCTTGGTAGCTACATTAACTTTAAAGTTAGCGATGGCTTCTCCCTCTGCTTTCTCTTGCTCGGTATGCCAAATGTTCAGTTATGCCTCTGCCTCCTTTAGCGACAGTGGTAATTGTAATAAGTGTAGCTTATTTGCTGCGTTGGAGGCGAGGCTTAGTGAATTAGAAGCGCGGCTCCGCACCATGGAAAACCATTCAGTAGCTGTGGTAGCCAGGCCCCTGTAGCCGGTGCGGAGCCACATAGCATAGCCTTAGCCTCTGCTAACTGTCCTCCGGTAACTCCCGTTCAGCCGGGAGGTTGGGTTACGGTTCGCCAGAAGCACAGCTCCAAGCCGAAGCCCACGGCTCACCACCAGCATGTTCACATTTCCAACCGCTTTTCCCCGCTGAGGATAAAACTCTGGTTATTGGCAGCTCTATTCTGAGAAACGTGAAGTTAGCAACACCAGCGACCATAGTCAAATGTATCCCTGGGGCCAGAGCGGGCGACATTGAATCTAATTTAAAACTGCTGGCTAAAGCTAAACATAGATTCAGTAAGATTGTTATTCACGTCGGCGTCAATGGCACCCGGTTACGCCGATCGGAGGTCACTAAAATTAATATTGCCTCGGTGTGTGAATATGCAAAAACAATGTCGGACTCCGTAGTTTTCTCTGGACCCCTCCCAAATCTGACCACTGATGACATGTTTAGCCGCATGTCATCATTTAATTGCTGGCTGTCCAGGTGGTGTCCAGCAAACGATGTGGGTTTCGTTAATAATTGGCAAACTTTCTGGGGAAAACCTGGTCTTATTAGGAGAGACGGCATTCATCCCACTTTGGATGGAGCTGCTCTCATTTCTAGGAACCTGGCAAACTTTATTAGTAATTTAAATCCCTGACAACCCAGAGTTGAGACCAGGACAGAGAGTTGCAGTCCTAAACGCCTCTCTGAGCTTCTAGTTCAGTTACCCAGCCATAGTTTTCATAGTTTTATACAAACGGTGTCTGTCCCCCGACCACCTAAATTATCTAAATCTAAAATTAAACAAAGAGGAGTTGTGCATAACAACCTCATAAAAATTAAAACCTCTTCTGTGACAGAAAGACAAAACAGGAGAATTAAATGCGGACTGTTGAATATCAGGTCTCTATCGTCTAAAGCAGTGTTAGTAAACGAATTAATATCAGATAATCATATTGATTTACTCAGTCTCACTGAAACCTGGCTGTGTCAAGATGAATATGTCAGTCTAAATGAGTCCACTCCTCCCAGTCATAATAATACCCACATTCCTCGAGGCAGCGGCCGAGGAGGGGGAGTTGCAGCCATTTTTAACTCTAGCCTGTTAATCAGCCCTAAACCTAAACTAGATTATAATTCATTTGAAAGCCTCGTTCTTAGTCTTTTACATCCAACCTGGAAAACCTCGCAGCCACTTTTATTTGTTATAGTGTACCATGCTCCTGGCCCGTATTCTGAATTTGTATCTGAATTCTCAGAGTTTTTATCCAGTTTAGTTCTTAAATCAGATAAAGTTATTATTGTAGGCGATTTTAACATTCATGTCGACGTTGATAATGACTCCCTGGCTACCGCATTTATCTCATTATTAGACTCCATTGGCTTCAATCAGGGTGTACATGAACCCACTCACTGTTTTAACCATACCCTCGATCTAGTTCTGACGTATGGAATTGAAATTGATAATCTAAAAGTCTTTCCACAGAATCCCTCACTATCGGATCATTATCTGATTACTTTTGATTTCTTTTTACTCGATTACACGCCACTCAGCAACAGTTACTATACTAGATGTTTATCAGATAATTCTGTCGCAAAATTTAAGGAAAAGATTACTCCGTCATTAAATTCAATACCAAGTCCCTCAGTAACAGAGGTTTCCGATCGACTTTGATCATTTTGTCGATAGCGCTGTAGGCTCGCCAAGAACAACACTTGACTCTGTAGCTCCTCTTAAAAATAAGTTAAAAAAGCAAAGAAAGTTCGCTCCTTGGTATAACTCTCAAACCCGTAAGTTAAAACAAATATCGCGAAAATTTGAAAGGAATTGGCGATTAAACAAACTGAAAGAATCTCGTTTAATCTGGACAGACAGTCTCAAAACTTATAAGAGGGGCCTCCGCAATGCCAGAGCAAACTATTACTCAGCATTAATAGAAGACAATAAGAACAACCCCAGGTTTCTTTTCAGCACTGTAGCCAGGCTGACTGAGAGTCAGAGCTCTATTGAGCCTTGTATTCCTTTAGCCCTTAGCAGTAATGATTTTATGAGCTTTTTTAATGACAAAATTCTAACTATTAGAGGCAAAATTCATGACCTCCTGTCCTCAGATAGTACCTATCTAACCTCAAACACAGCTGTAAAACCTAACATATATTTAGATTGCTTTTTTTCCCCCAATTTCTCTTCAAGAATTGACTGCATTGATTTCTTCATCTAAATCATCAACGTGTCTCTTAGACCCCATCCCAACTAGGCTACTTAAGGAGGTCTTTCCTTTAGTTAACACTCATATATTAGATATGATCAATATATCCTTATTAACAGGCTATGTACCACAGTCTTTTAAGGTAGCTGTAATTAAACCTCTACTAAAAAAGCCCACCTGGGATCCAGAGGTGTTATCCAACTATAGACCAATATCTAGTCTTCCCTTTATGTCAAAGATCCTTGAGAAAGTAGTCGCAGACCAGCTGTGTGATTTTCTTCATGATAATAATCTATTTGAGGAATTTCAGTCAGGATTTAGAGTGCATCATAGCACTGAGACAGCACTAGTTAAAATTACAAATGACCTTCACAGTTGCGCTTCAGACAAACTTGTCTCTGTACTTGTTTTATTAGATCTTAGTGCGGCGTTTGACACTATTGACCATCAAATTCTACTGCAGAGACTGGATCACTTAATTGGCCTAAACGGTTCTGCACTGAGCTGGTTTAAATCTTATTTATCTGATTGTTTTCAGTTTGTTCACGTTCATAATGAATCGTCCTTACGTACCAAAGTTTGTTTTGGAGTTCCGCAAGGTTCTGTGCTCGGACCAATCCTATTTACTCTATATATGCTTCCTCTAGGTAACATCATTAGAAATCACTCTATAAATTTCCATTGTTATGCGGATGATACTCAGTTGTATTTATCGATGAAGCCAGAAGAAAGTAATCAATTAACTAAACTCCATAACTGCCTTAAAGACATAAAAACCTGGATGAGCACCAATTTCCTGATGTTAAATTCAGACAAAACTGAAGTTATTGTTCTTGGCCCCAAACAACTCAGAGACTCTTTATCTGATGACATAGTTTCTCTAGATGGCATTGCTCTGGCCTCTAGCACTACCGTAAGAAACCTCGGAGTAATATTTGATCAAGATTTGTCTTTTAATTCTCATTTAAAACAAACCTCACGGACTGCATTTTTTCATCTGCGTAATATTGCGAAAATTAGGCCTATCCTGACCAGAAAAGATGCAGAAAAATTGGTCCACGCTTTTGTTACCTCAAGGCTGGATTACTGTAACTCTCTATTATCAGGTAGCTCTAGTAAGTCCTTAAAAACTCTCCAGCTAATTCAGAATGCAGCAGCACGTGTACTAACAGGAACTAAGAAACGAGATCATATTTCTCCTGTTTTAGCTTCTCTGCACTGGCTCACTGTAAAATCCTGAATTGATTTTATTATCCTACTGTTAAGTTATAAAGCTGTATATGGTCAAGCTCCGTCATATCTTAGAGAGCTCATAGTGCCATATTATCCCACCAGAACACTGCGCTCTGAGAACGCAGGGTTGCACAAGTAGTCAAAGTCTCCAAAAATAGATCAGGAGCCAGAGCCTTCAGCTATCAGGCTCCTCTCCTGTGGAATCATCTTCCTGTTACGGTCCGGGAGGCAGACACCGTCTTCACATTTAAGACTAGACTTAAGACTTTCCTCTTTGATAAAGCTTATAGTTAGGGCTGGCGCAGGCTTGCCCTGTACCAGCCCCTAGTTAGGCTGACTTAGGCCTAGTCTGCCGGAGGACCCCCCTATAATACACCGGGCACCTTCTCTCCTTCTCTCTCTCTCTCTCTTATTCTATTACTGCATCTTGCTAACTCGGCCATTCTGGATGTCACTAACTCGGCTTCTTCTCCGGAGCCTTTGTGCTCCACTGTCTCTCAGATTAACTCATATCGCAGCGGTGCCTGGACAGCGTGACGTGTGTGGTTGTGCTGCTGCCGTGGTCCTGCCAGATGCCTCCTGCTGCTGCTGCCATCATTAGTCATTAGTCATACTTCTACTGTTATTATACACATATGACTATTGTCACACTTGTATACTGCCAGATATTAATACATACTTTCAACATATTGTACCACAGTAGCCAGAACTATAACTATAATATTATTACTTTCAATAATGTTGTTGTAAGCTACTGTCATTACCTGCATCTCTCTCTCTCTCTCTCTCTTTCTCTGTCTCATTGTGTCATGTGGATTACTGTTAATTTGTTATGCTGATTTGTTCTGTACGACATCTATTGCACGTCTGTCCGTCCTGGATGAGGGATCCCTCCTCAGTTGCTCTTCCTGAGGTTTCTACCGTTTTTTTTCCCCCGTTAAAGGTTTTTTTTGGGGGAGTTTTTCCTTATCCGCTGTGAGGGTCATAAAGACAGAGGGATGTCGTATGCTGTAAAGCCCTGTGAGGCAAATTGTGATTTGTGATATTGGGCTTTATAAATAAAATTGAATTGAATTGAATTGAATTACAATTGTGTATCATCCACATAACAATGGAAATTTACAGAGTGATTTCTAATGATGTTACCTAAGGGAAGCATATATAGAGTAAATAGGATTGGTCCAAGCACAGAACCTTGTAGAACTCCAAAACAAACTACTAGTACGCAGTACTCAAGTTGTAAAAACAAAAAATCAGGGGAGATGGTGGATTTTATCCCATGGGGACATAATTTGTGCTGATGACAGCGCAGAGGGTCTGCCATAGCACCACTGCTCTTACATAGTTAGTGTGTGTGTTAGTGCGTTAGCGTTTATTGTTTTCAAGACTTTGTATGATGACAATATTTTCCAGTGTAAATGGATTTCCAAAGTTAAAAATATTCTTGATGATTGTGGTTTATCGTACTTATGGCATGACGCTGGACGGATGAACCCTAAATATTTAAAATTAATGACTGAACGTAGATTATCCAACATGGAACTACAGAGATGGCATGAGAAATTACAAAGTAACCCTCTATGTGATAGTTATAAATTGTTTAAAACTGATTTCACTTTTGAACCTTATCTGATTATGTTTAGACCTGCCGAAAGAGTTTGTCTAAGTTTTGGTGTGGAAATCATAAGTTACTTATCTCTGAGCGCAGGTATGATCGTGAAAATGTCCCCCGGAAATGTATTCTTTGTTTGACTGGCAATTTAGGAGACAAATATCATTATGTACTTGTGTGTTCTTTTTTTGATAAAGAGAGAAGAGAGTTGGTCGGACAGTTCTATAAAGCAAATCCAAATATTTATAAGTTTAAAAGTTAATGTCATCTTGAAAAGTAAAGGTCTTGTCAAATTTGTTGAAACTTTTAAAGAAAATCTTGAATAGTTTCTCTTGATTTGCTTTGACTTGTATGTATGTACACAAATTCTGTTTTATTTATTTTGTTGGCATTGGCTGATGCCTGTCTTGATTTCTTTATGTTATTTTTTTTGTCTGCCCCTTATACTCTGGGGAGGGGTCAAAAGGAATAAATGAAGTAAATGAAATGAAAAAGTTAGGGTCAAATGCACAGGACAAGTGCAAAATCATTTCTTCTTCTACTTGGGTCAACCAATGATACTAATAATAATCAAAGTCAATTTTGCTTTTAGAATATTGAATTATAGTGTATTTTTCAAAAAAGCAGTTAGTGGTATATGATCAAAACTGGTATATAAGGGTTAATTTTTAATTGTGATTAATTAAATCATGTAAATTAAACAAGAATCCCTTCATGAAAAAAATGAAAAAGAAATTGGGAAAAATGTTGATCTTTATTGATAATGTAGGTTAAAATTCCCAACTTCAGGGCATGGAGTGCAAATTGAAACTTAAAATATAAAAATATATTATGCAAGCACATGACTTTACTCTTCCAGTTGATTTTTAAGAAAACTACATATTTTCTTGAAAATGCCGAACATTCAAGTGTGGATTTTTTAAAAACAAAAAAACACTGAAGATAAAATAGTTGTGGGACGGAAAATAATTTCTCACCTTCCTTTTAATAGGAAGGCCTAGGCCTTTTTTGGGGTATTTTTACTGCCTTTACTTTTAAGCTCATATCATAGTCATTATGAAGGCTACTGTTGGGATTCACAGGACCACAGATGGTTTATCATTTGATAAAATCACCACTGGACAATTTAAAGGCTTTTTCCTCTGCATGCTCTTTGTCTTCAAACAAAGAGGGCTATGCGACACCCATCTCCACAGGAGATCTCACCTCACACCTCAGTGAGACTCAAGTCCCAAAACTTGATTGGACAAGACCTTTTACAGCGACATGTGGCTCTGTGATGTCACAGGCATCTGTACAAGGTTTGCTCCCTTCAGATCTCTTCTTCTTGCTCTGGAGCTTCAACAGCTCACATCTCTCTCCGGTTGGGCCTGGAACAGTCCAGAGGCCTAGACCCTGGCTCCGTAGCCCAAACCACTAAAGGGAGGGCAACTGATCACAGACTGTGTTGCAAACACAAGGCCATTGAAACTAGCTTTCCAGCAACAAGGAACTAAGTGAGTTAGCACCCAGTGTCTAACTCTGCAAGGACCCCGAGCGACCAGCTTCCTCGGATCAGAACTTTTGGAACAAAGGACACAACAAAGACTGCAGCTGAAACCACACCCTCCCAGCCTTCTTCTGCCGGCTAACAAAGCAGCACACCACCAAGTGACTCTTTCCCCCATCCATTCAAGGATCGGTAATGTAACAACTGGGCATAGCTTATCACAGCTGTACAGGCTAAGCAAGACTGTTTAACTTGTTGTATGTGATTTGATGCTGTTCATTGAGTTATTGTTGTGATTGTTGGCAGTTAGGTCATTGATTAGTTGGCTTCGCCAAAGCTAAGTGTTTAGTTTGCTTATACTGTTCACAAACAGATTCTTGCACACAACTAAACAATCTCTACACTAATCCAGACCATTTTCAACACACGTCACATTGACATAGACTCATTAACAAACAGGCTTTCAACAGAGCTACACCCAAACAGGCATTTCAGAGTTCCTGCTTCTTTTCCTTTGTCTTTGTCCTGACCACACGGTCAGACAAACACCTCCCCCGAAACTGAAGCAGTCTTGATTCAGCCATTTTGGTAGTTCTCTGTTGTCAGCCATTTTGCTTTGTAGGCCAAACGGCTCCTTGATCACCACACCCACCTCTGTCTTTCTCCTCTCTCTCTCTCTCTCTCTCTCTCTCTCACACACACACACATACACACACACACACACACACACACACACACACACATACACACCAAGCTTGTACATAGTTAGTTAGAATTTGTTTGTTTTGGTTTGCTTTGCTAATTTGTGAATAAATATAATTCTTTGGAATCATACCTGCTGTCTGTTTAATGTTGCACAAGAGTGAATGAATAGTCAACCTCTGCTGCGTCAAAAACTCCGAAATCCTTCAGGCATTACTGTTAATTTTGGTTGTTGTCATTAATTTAATTATTAATCAAACTCCAAATTAAAAGTTTAGCGTATTTTATGAGACTGATATCTTTAACTGGCTACCTTGTTTCCCTTTACGGGAATGGTGCCCCACAAAGTGATTTAATGTTAATTAAGTCACATTATTTAACATAATTATTAATTATTAATAATAATTATTAATTATTTCTGATAGCCAATTAAATCCCAACATATTTGATGTCTCTGTGTGAAGCCTAATATGTTGACCCCAACATTTATGGTGCCGCCGACTGAGGTAAATGTATGTTGACCCCAACATATTTGGTGCCCCATAGTGAGGCGTAGTACTGTTGACATTCATTCATATTTGTGCAATATTAATATCAGCATACATTTTTGGTTCACACCAAAAATTTTTGATTCCATTCTGGGACTACCCAAAAGTCTTTACATTCACCACTAGTCTGCTACAGCAGTAGACATTCAGCTGTACTTATAAACAAGTACATTATGGTGAGAATTATTTTATTCACAAAGACAAAGCAATTTGAGAGACATTGTGTAACTGATCACTGCTATCTTAAGCCTCATAGTGTTACACTAGAGTTGCCATTGCTGCTAGCTTTTAAAGTTGACCTACCCTGTAGAAACTTGTAAGATTTTGGTTCAGCATTTGAATACCACATATTCAATGCAGTCTGGTCAAGCTGTCAAACTTTGCAGTTGATTCTATTGTTCCTATTTTCCTTTGACATTCATCACGGCGTGCCACCGGCCCTGTGACACAGAGAGTTTATGTGAGAACTGGCTGTTACTGCCAAGCATTTCAGCCTAAGTAAAGAGAGAGCATAACAGCCACAGTGTGCTACCAACCCTGTGAAGTTTTGTACCTTGCTGTTACGATCTAAGTTCCAGCTTGAGTTAACTTTAAGAAACAACCCTCTAACTGATACTGCTACGCATTTTAGTTAGTGCATGTTGTTATCTTTGGAGGCGAATTTACTGTCGTAAATTCCTGTCCCTAATCTTTTGTGCCTGTTTGTGTTGTAGTTACCCCTCCTCCATGCTACCCCCACAGTAAGGCCAGTACATTCTTTTGTTAGGCTAGTGTACTCACAAGTTACACTCAAAGGTGTCTGCCAAGCAACACCACAGCCAACTTAACATTTGACTTGTACTAAGACAACCTGTTTTAGCCCTACCCTCCTCATAAGACCTAACAATGGAGAACTCCTGTTTAGAACAGTTTATCTCTTCCATTGCAAGGAGCCTAAACTCTGGCTATCAAGAACTCATCAGCAGATTGGGTCCCAGTGAATGCAATGAAGAGATTAACTCTATACTCAGCGCTAACTGTGATGCACAGACTGCATTCAGTAGTACATTGTTAAAATGCTTGCTTCTGATCTTTACAGGCATACCACCCTTGCCTTTCAGAGCAAAGCAGCCTTAGAAAAGGAGGTACAAAGTCTAAGAGCGCAAAATGCTTCCCTCCTCCATGAAGCACAGATGGCTAACAAGAAAGCCATGTGCTATTTAGATGATTTACATTCAGCAGAGTTAGACCTCTGCTCACATAAAGAAGAACTGTTTAGGCTCAGATCAGAACATCTAGCCCCAGCACAGTCTTACAGCCAGTGTGATTCCGGCTTCTCTGATTCACACTCTTCCCTTAATGAGTTAGCACCTCCTCCACTCAGTAAGTGGAAATCTTTCCCACCAGACCCTAAGTCTTTGGGAATGAAGTCAGCTCCCCAACCTCCACCAACAGACAGAGGTAGCAGTGACCTAGCTTCCCATGTCTCAAACAGACATTGAGGAGACATGTAGTATATCTTGTACAAGATTTTCTGTCCCATGTCCATCTCAGACACTGTTGTTTGACAATTTCACCCATGCGCAGGAGTAAAGGGGGGTCAAAAACCATTCAACCTCTGCCTTTCACCCTCAGAGACCTGCAGCATGTGATTCACACCTCTTTAGGAATGCTAATTTAGTCTTGCCTTCACCAGACAGAACATCTGACTGCTCTCGCTTTGAAGTGCTTGAGTTTTTAGCTACAGGCATTGAACTGTTTTATCCAGACAACTGTGATCAACATATTGATGATTATTTGAGAGAGCTTGACAACTGTATAGTAGACCTGCACCAGGCAACTGAAAGGGAGAAGATTAAACTTTTGTGGAAGACCAGCTCCAAAGCTGTCCACAAGTTTATTCAGTGCCAGCGTCCCAGTGTCAGAAGTAACTACACAAAGCTCTGTCAAGCACTGAAAGAAGAATTTTCTTCCAGTGCTGACGAGATTGATTCTATAGTTGCAGCCCTCCAAATTAAACATGCACGTCTTGAGAATCCTAGAGAGTATTACAAATGTTTGAGACACACATACTTTCAGGGCAAGAATGCACCAGGCTTAGATGAGAACCCAAGCTTCAAGTCTTTGTTCTTGCGTAACCTGCATCCTTGTGTACATACTCATGTTGTACTCATGACGTGTAAAGGTATCCCATCCATGCACGAGCTCAGGAAGTTGACACAGGTAGCTTGGGAAACTGCTGTCCCTTCCAAAGCCACAGGGATACCAACTGGACCTGCTAGTTCAAATCCTGCAGTGTCACAGATCTTCTGCCCCAAAACAGCACCCTCACAACAGCTCGAAGGGGGGTGTGAAAAGACACCAGGGAGACAAGAAGTGTAGCCGCTATGTCCCCCAACTGTGTCAAGATGGCCATTCACAGAACAGAAGCTGTAGAAGGCCATACTCAGAGATTCTGGCCCAGAACTGTGACCTGCCAGTGACCAGTCAGATGATAAGCACAGCATCTCTGACATGTCTGACCGTAGTTCAGATGACAGTCAAAATCTTTCAGATAGTGACAGCACCTCTGAATGCCTCTCTGCCTCTAGCTACCGGGAGCGTTACAGTCCAGAGCCACCAGCTAAGCACAGGCACTCCAGAGCCCGCTCCTTGTTTAGTCCACCCCTGTACTGACGCTAACTGCAAGAAACAAGGTACTTTGGATTAGCATTTGTGTAAATGCTAATATAAAGTACCTTGTTTCTTGCAGTTAGGCAGACTTGATTTGCCAGCAACAGCAGCACTCTCAGTAGTTCTAAACAGTAATAGCCAGACACCCTGCTAAATTAGTTTAGGTAGCCTAAATTCTGATTGGACTGAGACACCACTGTCCAACTTTGCAGGTACACTTGGATTATTTCTGTAAGTTCTTGTCAGTTACACCCCTAGTCTCAAAACACTAGGTTAGGACACCATGATATGACTTCACACACACAGTCATACACATGCCCTTATCATTATAAGTGACACTCTTTCCCCATCTCACCTAACACCTTTACATAACTAACATTCCTTTTCTCACTAACACCTTCTGAGAAACTTAAGTTAGTTATTTTACTCCATGCCAGTGTCATTGTTGTTTATCTGGAGTTTGTTCTGTAACCTGAAGGTTTTGTTTTGTACTTAGAGACTATTCTTGCTTAGCTGAGATAGATAGTACCAACAAATGCCCAGTTGGTTAATAAACTGCCCAGATGTTACAATGTGAATGGACTAACAAATGAACTTTTCAAGTGTGGACTGAAGATGTTTTACCCTCAGGATCACACATCAAGTGAAATCCTCTGACCAAAAGGGGGATGTTGGGATTCACAGGACCACAGATGATTTCTCATTTGGTAAAATCATCACTGGACAATTTAAAGGCTTTTTCCTCTGCATGCTCTTTGTCTTCAAACAAAGAGGGCTATGCGACACCCATCTCCACAGGAGATCTCACCTCACACCTCAGTGAGACTCAAGTCCCAAAACTTGATTGGACAAGACCTTTTACAGCGACATGTGGCTCTGTGATGTCACAGGCATCTGTACAAGGTTTGCTCCCTTCAGATCTCTTCTTCTTGCTCTGGAGCTTCAACAGCTCACATCTCTCTCCGGTTGGGCCTGGAACAGTCCAGAGGCCTAGACCCTGGCTCCGTAGCCCAAACCACTAAAGGGAGGGCAACTGATCACAGACTGTGTTGCAAACACAAGGCCATTGAAACTAGCTTTCCAGCAACAAGGAACTAAGTGAGTTAGCACCCAGCGTCCAACTCTGCAAGGACCCTGAGCGACCAGCTTCCTCGGATCAGAACTTTTGGAACAAAGGACACAACAAAGACTGCAGCTGAAACCACACCCAGCCTTCTTCTGCCAGCTAACAAAGCAGCACACCACCAAGTGACTCTTTCCCCCATCCATTCAAGGATCGGTAATGTAACAACTGGGCATAGCTTATCACAGCTGTACAGGCTAAGCAAGACTGTTTAACTTGTTGTATGTGATTTGATGCTGTTCATTGAGTTATTGTTGTGATTGTTGGCAGTTAGGTCATTGATTAGTTGGCTTCGCCAAAGCTAAGTGTTTAGTTTGCTTATACTGTCCACAAACAGATTCTTGCACACAACTAAACAATCTCTACACCAATTCAGACTGTTTGCAACACATGTCACATTGACATAGACTCATTAACAAACAGGCTTTCAACAGAGCTACACCCAAACAGGCATTTCAAAGTTCCCGCTTCTTTTCCTTTGTCTTTGTCCTGACCACACGGTCAGACAAACACCTCACCTGAAACTGAAGCAGTCTTGATTCGGCCATTTCGGTAGTTCTCTGTTCAATCAATCAATCAATCAATTTTATTTATACAGCCCAATATCACAAATCACAATTTGCCTCACAGGGCTTTACAGCATACGACATCCCTCTGTCCTTATGACCCTCACAGCGGATAAGGAAAAACTCCCCAAAAAAAACCCTTTAACGGGGAAAAAAAACGGTAGAAACGACGTGCAATAGATGTCGTACAGAACAGATCAGCATAATAAATTAACAGTAATCCACATGACACAATGAGACAGAGAGAGAGAGAGAGAGAGAGAGAGATGCAGGTAATGACAGTAGCTTACAACAACATTATTGAAAGTAATACTATTATAGATATAGTTCTGGCTACTGTGGTACAATATGTTGAAAGTATGTATTAATATCTGGCAGTATACAAGTGTGACAATAGTCGTGTATAATAACAGCAGAAGTATGACTAATGACTAATGATGGCAGCAGCAGCAGGAGGAGGCATCTGGCAGGACCACGGCAGCAGCACAACCACACCGAGTTAGTGACATCCAGAATGGCCGGGTTAGCAAGATGCAGTAATAGAATACGAGAGAGAGAGAGAGAGAGAGAGAGAGAGAGAGAGAGAAGGAGAGAAGGTGCCCGGTGTATTATAGGGGGGTCCTCCGGCAGACTAGGCCTAAGTCAGCCTAACTAGGGGCTGGTACAGGGCAAGCCTGAGTCAGCCCTAACTATAAGCTTTATCAAAGAGGAAAGTCTTAAGTCTAGTCTTAAATGTGAAGACAGTGTCTGCCTCCCGGACCGTAACAGGAAGATGATTCCACAGGAGAGGAGCCTGATAGCTAAAGGCTCTGGCTCCTGATCTACTTTTGGAGACTTTAGGGACCACGAGTAACCCTGCGTTCTCAGAGCACAGTGTTCTGGTGGGATAATAAGGCACTATGAGCTCTCTAAGATATGACGGAGCTTGACCATTTAGAGCTTTATAAATTAATAGTAGGATTTTAAATTCAATTCTGGATTTTACAGGGAGCCAGTGCAGAGAAGCTAAAACAGGAGAAATATGATCTCGTTTCTTAGTTCCTGTTAGTACACGTGCTGCTGCATTCTGAATTAGCTGGAGAGTTTTTAAGGACTTACTAGAGCTACCTGATAACAGAGAGTTACAGTAATCCAGCCTAGAGGTAACAAAAGCGTGGACCAATTTTTCTGCATCTTTTCAGGTCAGGATAGGCCTAATTTTCGCAATATTACGCAGATGAAAAAATGCAGTCCGTGAGGTTTGTTTTAAATGAGAATTAAAAGACAGATCTTGATCAAATATTACTCCGAGGTTTCTTATGGTAGTGCTAGAGGCCAGAGCAATGCCATCAAGAGAAACTATGTCATCAGATAAAGAGTCTCTGAGCTGTTTGGGGCCAAGAACAGTAACTTCAGTTTTGTCTGAATTTAACATCAGGAAATTGGTGCTCATCCAAGTTTTTATGTCCTTAAGGCAATTATGGAGTTTAGTTAATTGATTACTTTCTTCTGGCTTCATCGATAAATACAACTGAGTATCATCCGCATAACAATGGAAATTTATAGAGTGATTTCTAATGATGTTACCTAGAGGAAGCATATATAGTGTAAATAGGATTGGTCCAAGCACGGAACCTTGCGGAACTCCAAAACAAACTTTGGTACGTAATGACGATTCATTATGAACGTGAACAAACTGAAAACGATCAGATAAATAAGATTTAAACCAGCTTAGTGCAGAACCTTTTAGGCCAATTAAGTGATCCAGTCTCTGCAGTAGAATTTGATGGTCAATTGTGTCAAACGCCGCACTAAGATCTAATAAAACAAGTACAGAGACAAGTCCTTTGTCCGAAGCAATCAGAAGGTCATTTGTAATTTTAACTAGTGCTGTCTCAGTGCTATGATGCACTCTAAATCCTGACTGAAATTCCTCAAATAAATTATTATCATGGAGAAAATCACACAGCTGGTCTGCGACTACTTTCTCAAGGATCTTTGACATAAAGGGAAGATTAGATATTGGTCTATAGTTGCTTAACACCTCTGGATCCAGGGTGGGCTTTTTTAGTAGAGGTTTAATTACAGCTACCTTAAAAGACTGTGGTACATAGCCTGTTAATAAGGATATATTGATCATATCTAATATATGAGTGTTAACTAAAGGAAAGACCTCCTTAAGTAGCCTAGTTGGGATGGGGTCTAAGAGACACGTTGATGATTTGGATGAAGAAATCACTACAGTCAATTCTTGAAGAGAAATTGGGGAGAAGCAATCTAAATATATATTAGGTTTTACAGCTGTGTTTGAGGTTAGATAGGTACTATCTGAGGACAGGAGGTCATGAATTTTGCCTCTAATAGTTAGAATTTTGTCATTAAAAAAGCTCATAAAATCATTACTGCTAAGGGCTAAAGGAATACAAGGCTCAATAGAGCTTTGACTCTCAGACAGCCTGGCTACAGTGCTGAAAAGAAACCTGGGGTTGTTCTTATTGTCTTCTATTAATGCTGAGTAATAGTTTGCTCTGGCATTGCGGAGGCCCCTCTTATAAGTTTTGAGACTGTCTGTCCAGATTAAACGAGATTCTTCCAGTTTGGTTAATCGCCAATTCCTTTTAAACTTTCGCTTTTTGTTTTAACTTATGGGTTTGAGAGTTATACCAAGGAGCGAATTTTCTTTGCTTTTTTAACTTCTTTTTAAGAGGAGCTACAGAGTCAAGTGGTGTTACTTGGCGAGCCTCACGGCGCTATCGACAAAATGATCAAAGTCACGGAAACCTCTGTTACTGAGGGACTTGGTATTGAATTTAATGACGGAGTAATCTTTTCCTTAAATTTTGCGACAGCACTATCTGATAAACATCTAGTATAGTAACTGTTGCTGAGTGGCATGTGATCGAGTAAAAAGAAATCAAAAGTAATCAGATAATGATCCGATAGCGAGGGATTCTGTGGAAAGACTTTTAGATTATCAATTTCAATTCCATACGTCAGAACTAGATCGAGGGTATGGTTAAAACAGTGAGTGGGTTCATGTACACCCTGACTGAAGCCAATGGAGTCTAATAATGAGATAAATGCGGTAGCCAGGGAGTCATTATCAACTTCGACATGAATGTTAAAATCGCCTACAATAATAACTTTATCTGATTTAAGAACTAAACTGGATAAAAACTCTGAGAATTCAGATACAAATTCAGAATACGGGCCAGGAGCATGGTACACTATAACAAATAAAAGTGGCTGCGAGGTTTTCCAGGTTGGATGTAAAAGACTAAGAACGAGGCTTTCAAATGAATTATAATCTAGTTTAGGTTTAGGGCTGATTAACAGGCTAGAGTTAAAAATGGCTGCAACTCCCCCTCCTCGGCCGCTGCCTCGAGGAATGTGGGTATTATTATGACTGGGAGGAGTGGACTCATTTAGACTAACATATTCATCTGGACACAGCCAGGTTTCAGTGAGACTGAGTAAATCAATATGATTATCTGATATTAATTCGTTTACTAACACTGCTTTAGACGATAGAGACCTGATATTTAACAGTCCGCATTTAATTCTCCTGTTTTGTCTTTCTGTCACAGAAGAGGTTTTAATTTTTATGAGGTTGTTATGCACAACTCCTCTTTGTTTGATTTTAGATTTAAATAATTTAGGTGGTCGGGAGACAGACACCGTTTGTATAAAACTATGAAAACTATGGCTGGGTAACTGAACTAGAAGCTCAGAGAGGCGTATAGGACTGCGACTCTGAGTCCTGGTCTCAACTCTGGGTTGTCAGGGATTTAAATTACTAATAAAGTTTGCCAGGTTTCTAGAAATGAGAGCAGCTCCATCCAAAGTGGGATGAATGCCGTCTCTCCTAATAAGACCAGGTTTTCCCCAGAAAGTTTGCCAATTATTAACGAAACCCACATCGTTTGCTGGACACCACCTGGACAGCCAGCGATTAAATGATGACATGTGGCTAAACATGTCATCACTGGTCAGATTTGGGAGGGGTCCAGAGAAAACTATGGAGTCCGACATCATTTTTGCATATTCACACACCGAGGCAATATTAATTTTAGTGACCTCCGATTGGCGTAACCGGGTGTCATTGCCGCCGACGTGAATAACAATCTTACTGAATCTACGTTTAGCTTTAGCCAGCAGTTTTAAATTAGATTCAATGTCGCCCGCTCTGGCCCCAGGGATACATTTGACTATGGTCGCTGGTGTTGCTAACTTCACGTTTCTCAGAATAGAGCTGCCAATAACCAGAGTTTTATCCTCAGTGGGTGTGTCGCTGAGTGGGGAAAAGCGGTTGGAAACGTGAACAGGCTGGTGGAGCTGTGCTTCTGGCGAACCGTAACCCAACCTCCCGGCTGAACGGGAGTTACCGGAGGACAGTTAGCAGAGGCTAAGGCTATGCTATGTGGCTCCGCACCAGCTACAGGGGGCTGGCTAACTACCGCAACTACTGAATGGTTTTCCATGGTGCGGAGCCGCGCTATAAGCTACACTTATTACAATTACCACTGTCGCTAAAGGAGGCAGAGGCATAACTGAACATGTGGCACACCGAGCAACAGAGAGCAGAGGGAGAAGCCATCGCTAACTGTAAAACAAATGTAGCTACCAAGGCTGGTAACGTGCAAACAACAGCTAAGAGATTAGCGAGAAAATTGTAGAAAGGAGGAGAGCTATAAGTGCTTAAACAGAACCAGTGTGGGTTAAGACTTGAAGTAGACGTTAAAGCAAATACCGGAAATACCGGAAATGACACAACTCGCTTACCGCAATACGTCAGCACGTCAGCCATTTAGCTTTGTAGGCCAAACGGCTCCTTGATCACCACACCTGCCTTTGTCTTTCTCTTCTTTCTCTCTCTCTCTCTCTCTCACACACAGACACACACACACATACAAACAAATCTGACCAACAGTGCACTATTGAGTTACATTTGCCAACAGTGGACTTCAGTTTCTGGGCTTTTTAAAAATACAAAAATAGAATTGAACATTAACTTTTAAGCTCTTTTACCATAATATTGCTGCAAATGTGCTTTTTAATTTTTTTTTAAAAGAAATTGCCAAGAGGGGACTTGGGACTTGTATCCTTGAGCGATGTCTACCTCTCAAAGAGGGGACCTCCATATGCTTCACTGTAACTGTCTGTGCTCAGTTTTTCACAGTGTTTGTTTATTGCAAAGACTTTCTTTGTTTCTTTCAAAAACAGATTTCACTTTAATGGTATCAATATTTACACATTTCTCTGTGATACACATATTAAAACAATCATGAAGACATTTTTTAATTTCAATTTCTACATGTTTTCCGTTCCTCATGACAATGGTGTTTTAAATTTTAAGTATATATATTTACTCATCTCAGTGGTGAGGATCAAATATATAATGATGAATTTAATATGGATATGCACTAGAGACTTTCTGTGTATAAATTTTTTTGGACAGACACTTTAGTTTTGGCCTGAAGCTTCCATGTAATAACTGTGATTGGTTTTTGTTTGTTTGATTGTTTTATTTTTTTCTTTTCTGCTCCATACATGATTTGTACCATTTTAAAGTCAACCAAGTCTTCAAAGTATGGAGACTTAAATTTCCACAGCACCTAGACAATATCTTTAACTAAGACAACTTATTCACCTGATCGCCTATGTCTCAGTCACTCTGAATCAGAAACAACATCTTGTCTATGAGAGGCTAGCAAACCTGAAGCCCAAGGTGAAAAGACTCCAACGACCATCATTCACAACAGGAGACCATCCCCCACACCGCAGACAATCCAGGCCTGATACTGATTGTCAGAGATTCAGTGTCACAGAATTACACCCCCCCCAGTCCATTCACTGATCAGAGGTAGTTTTATGTTCACATCATCAACTGAAACTAAAACATGTGTAACTTCCTAAAAAGCAGTGTGTGAATGTTACTGGATGAAATGTGTAATCATAAATGTAAATATATAATAAAGAATCTACATGCATAGATGCACTGTAGCAGGCTATTGACTAGGGTTGACAATTTTAAGCACTTTCCTCAATTGATCACTGGTAACATTAATGATCAATTAATTGATTAATTAATTTAAAAAAAACTTTAGCAAATTTTGCTTATAGCAAACAAGACCAAACATTTTCCATATTCCCATGGCAAAACATATCATTTTCTCTGACAGCATAATGTAGCCTATCAAACCTGTAGACCGCTACGTATTAAACACATATACTTAAATATCTGAGAATTTGGAGTACGTTCATAAAATTCATCTTTGTTGGGGCGTCGGTGGCTTAGTGGTAGAGCAGGCGCCCCATGTACAAGGCTGTTGCCGCAGCGGCCCGGGTTCAAATCCAGCTCGTGCCCCTTTGCTGCATGTCATCCCTTTTCATACTTACCTGTCCTGTGCATTAAAGGCAAAAATGCCCCAAAAATATACTTAAAAAAATCATCTGTTATATTTCAGATCTACATCCATGAGGGAGTGTGAATATCGCTCGATAGTAATCAACAGTGGACCTGTGTCGTTTTGTTCAAACAAAAAGGGGATTTCAGTCCATCTATACAATGGTTAACTCCATCATGACAGACACTGAACCTTTCAGTGCTCATCATTACCATAACACAAACACAAGACAAGTTAAATGACATAGTGCCTGAATTTAGAAAATTAAGTTTGTGTTTCTTATAATGACAGACTGCAACAATATTTCCTTGTCCTTGGTAGTAGATACGCTAAGATATCAGAAGTAACTGTTGTCAGTCAATGTCAACAGAGTGTAAAGATTCACTCATGCATCAGCCTTTAATGTGTAAGATGTGAGTGCATCACTTCAGACAGCCTTTATCTGTAAAAAAAAAATGAACGTGAATCGGAAAAAAAACAATCTATGCAGTATTAGTGTATCGATACATCCCTCCCTCCGATGTGTCTCCTCTTCATTTCCTCAAAACACCTAAAAACATAAATCTTCTTTGTTTGGTCATGCAGGCTTGGGTGACATTTCCTGCAAATCTTACATCTTAAATCATTCATTTTAACTTCAATATTGTTCACAGGAGCCAGACACTTTATTCACATCCATGAAGGAGTGTGTATGTCGCTGCATCATATTCAAGCGCGGACCTGTGTCATTTTGTACAAGCAAAAAGGGGACTTGAGTCAATATATAAAATCTATCTTTTTTGTTATAGAGTCAAACTTCAAAACAAGATTCCATAAATGAAGTCTTCTTTAAAGGTCTGCATCCTGTTGTTTTGATTCTGAGAGAGGATTAAGGTTAACTCCATCAAGACACTGAATATTTCAGCGCCCATTTCATTAACTCAAACTCCACACAATTTAATTGACACAGTCCTTGAATTAAGAAAAGTTAGTGTAAATATTACATTTTTGACTACAGTATGGGATCTGTGATTCATATCCAAATAGATTAGTTTTTCTCTTCAAGATAGATTCATGCAATGCAAGATTTCTACATAACGTGTATTTTCAAGAAAATTCATTGTATACACAATTCATACAAATACAAACATACAAATACAAATCAAAGTGTATTCCTATAAATACAGCTTTTTTTAAGTCTTCCTTTCTTCAGATTTTTAAGTATGTATTCTATTATCCTATAGGTTTCGGTTAAGCACAGTCACTTTCAAAAAATGACTTAATTGACATCCAGTGCTTGTGAAAAGTAGGAAGAGGAAGGTTTTCCTTTTTGACTGAAAAGTTTTATATGTCCACTCTGATGTCCACTTAAAGTCTGTCATTCTGTGCCAGCAAATAGTGGACTTGTTGTGGACCTGTTGTTTCATAAAGTCATAATGTACAAAACAAAGTGTATTCTTATAAATACTGCTTTTAAAAAAAAATCCTTTCTTTTGATTTTTTTAGTATTTATTCTGTTATCCTATGGTTGTAGGTCAGCACAAAGTCACTTTCAAAAATTGAGTTGATTGACATCCAGTGCTTGGGAAAACTAGGAAGAAGAGGGCTTTCCTTTTTGACTGACAAGTTTTAAATGTCCACTCTGATGTCCACTAAAAGTCTGATAAAAAGTCTGAAGCCTGGCTATTTTATTTCTATCACTATTGTGGTTGTTTTTTTCCTTTGTTTTTTAAAGTAAAATTGTTAATTATTCTGCTGTCCTCTGGATGCCCCTTTATTTTAATATCAACCAAAGTATGAAAGAAGTTAGTAAACAAATTCACCAAAGTTGGGCCTTCATGATTTGTTACAGAATTAAAACATATCATGGTTCAAGAGGCTATTATGTAGAGATTTTTATATCTTTCTCATAAGTATTGCTAATTTGACATATTTCTTTAATTCATCCATGCTGGAGTGTGATTATCGCTCTATGCTATCCAAGAGGGAACTTGTATCATTCTTTGCCAGCAAATAGTGGTTCTCTATCGTAAGGAGGCTTCCCCTCCACCTCAGAGATATTACATATATCTCTACGGGAACCCTGATCCATCAGGGTCAGGTGTGTGGATAATTACTTTAAGACAAACCACCTGTGGAGTGGACGTGGCTATCAATCAGATCGGTTATTTAAACCCCTGTCAACCACGCCCACGTTGATTTTTCTTTTCCACTGGAGCAGCGTGTGTGTCGCTCTGCTTTGAGACAAATCAATTCTGTATCTTTCTGTCTTACTAACTAACAACATTAGCAGTCTGTGCCACTTACCTGATGGTATGAGAGAGTGAGATTTTCGGCTCTCGTGGTGGCTGTTGATCCAACGTTGATCCTTTATAAACGTTTGTTGGCGTCTTCCTCGGTGTTGGCATATTGCTTCCGTGCGGGGGTTCACGTGCCATTTACACCAGGTCCTGTCTCTCGGTCCCGTTTGGGCGATGAGAGCAGGCTCCGAGTGGTTGGTGCCAAGCTAAGTTTTCCTGTACTTAGCATTAACGTCCAGTGTTGTGCGTGTTGTCTCCGTGCGGAGGTCGTCACGTATCAGCACAGGTCCTGTTTCTCGGTTCCGTGCGGACGGTGAGAGCAGGGCTGCGGACTTTCTGAGCTGTTAACTTCACTATCTGTCCTGTTGTTCTGTCGCTCTTGACACCATGTTGCGGTTGCAACGCTACACCAAGCACACACGTCTCATTACACACATATCGCCCCGCAACAGTCTCGTGGTGTGTATAGCCGGATTGTTTTTCTGGGTTGGGATCTCGCGAGGGCGGTACCTATCGCGAGATTTGGTCATGAGTCATAATTGTGTGGCGTGTGGGGTCCAGTTGCCCATTGAGGATGGACATGATGTGTGTGTACGTTGTCTAGGCGAGGAACATGCCTCTGAGGCTGTCTGTAATCCCTCCTCCTGTATGGATTGCTCTATTTTGCCAGCACGAACCTTAGAGACTCGGCTTTGTGTGTTTGGTGTAAAGCGCAGGATGACTGTTCCACCTGATGAGCCCCAACAGACTAAGCGCCGTATGGCGGGAGAATTTGGGGGTAGCTCCTCTGCGGATCTCCGCCCCAGTCCCCCACCCAGGTGTTTTTTGCCTGATAATACCAGGGCTCAGGAGGAGGAGGAGGACGACATTGATGTGGAAGGGGTTTCAGATGATGGCGAGGAGGTCCTGCATGACCACGCCAAAGAAAGCGATAGACAGCAATTCAGGGGTCTAATCGAGAGGGCCTCCCGCGTTTTGGGGCTGGAACTGGGGACGGGTCAGGCCCCTCCCCCTTCACGCTTTAACGATGAGGATGAGGAGGGGTCACTTGACACAGAGCCATTTACAGTGCCTCTCCCAGAGGTGGTGAACCTTATGCATAAGGGATTTGAAAAGCCCACAGCTAAGTTAGTCTTTTCCGCTACCAACAGACGTTTGTCTGCCATGAAGGATAAGGACAAAGTAGGCTGTGGTTCACCACCTCAGTTGGACCAGTCTGTGTCTGCTCTTTTGTTTCCGGCCAGCTCAGTACTGGGTTCAGTTACTCTGCCGGGGGACTGTATGATGCTAGACGCCTCGCTAGTTAAAGTGTATAGGCCTATGGCGATACAGACGCAACTGGCCAATACTGGCTCTGTGTTAGCACTGTATCAGCGGCGGCTGGTGCGTGAGCTACAAGGTGAGGCAGATGCTCGTCTCATTAATGAGATTCAGCTCGTCTCCAAAATCTTATCTAAGATTATGGAAGAGCAGGTGGTGACTGCTGGGAAGGGCATGTCGGCGCTCTGGGTTGCTAGGCGCCAGCTGTATTTGTCCCGATCCAGGTTACAGCCAGAGGACAAAGGAGCTCTCTTGAAATTGCCGGTCGTGCCAGGTGCCATGTTTGGTGCTGGTGCCACTGCGATGTTACGGCAGGCTCAGGAAGCCCGTAGTTGTGCTAAGGAGGTTTCCGGTGCACTGACCCCCAAGTGGTCTGGTCAGTTCAGGGGTAAGAAGAAGGAAGCCCCCAGGATTGTGGGGCCACAGGGGTCGGGCTGGGCCTCTAATGATCTAAGGGTCACCTTGAATGCGCGTCGTGGGCGCGGAGGGGTGCCCACAGGCAAGGGCAAGCAGAGTCGAGGCAGGGGCACCCCGCAGCCCTCGTCTTCTTCCTGACGCTGGGTCACATCCAGCCTGCCTCCAGCCAGCCCAACCACAGGTTGTGGCTTGGAGGGCACTGCAGGCGAGCCCCTGGGTGTTTTCTACCACGACCCAGGGGTTTTGTATTCAGTTTGTTCGTCGTCCGCCAACCTCGAAGACCCCGACGGTTTTCACAGTGGTAGACTCAGAACACAAGACAGTGCTCCAGGCCGAGGTTTCTACCCTGCTAGAGAAGGGAGCGATCAGGGAGGTGCCTCAAGGCAACAAGCAGGCTGGTTTTTACTCCCGCTATTTTCTTGTCCCCAAGAAAGATGGGAGTCTACGCCCCATTTTAGATCTCAGGGGTCTCAACAGACATCTCAGGCGTCTGCCATGCAAGATGCTGACCGTCCCGAGGGTGCGGCAGTCCATCAACAGAGGGGACTGGTTTGTCACCATCGATCTGATGGATGCCTACTTTCAGATTCCGATCTGGGACAGGCATTGGCGGTTCCTCAGGTTCGTTTTCGACAGCAAGCAGTACGAATTCCGGGTTCTGCGGTTCGGAATTTCCCAGGCTCCTCGCACCTTTACCAGGTGCATGGAGGCGGTTTTGTCGCCTCTGCGACAGAAGGGAATACGGATTCTGAATTATCTTGATGACTGGCTCCTTTGTGCACACTCGCAGGCTCAGTGTCGGGCTCATTTGGCTTTCCTCCTGGAGCACATAGAGCACCTCGGTCTGCGGCTCAATTTGAAGAAGAGCAGACTGGAGCCTCCACAGCAGACGCAGTTCCTGGGCCTAGTGATAGATTCCTGGGCTGCGCTCCTGTCACTGACGCAGGACAGGCAGTTGTCCCTCAGGGCTTGCCTCTCCCATTTCAGGCTGGGGGCAGGAGTCACATGGAGACTGTGTCTCCGTCTTTTGGGTCTGATGGCGTCCTCAGTGCAGGTCGTTCCACTGGCCCTCCTGCACATGCGGCCGGTACAAAGGTGCCTACTGGGGCTGGGGTTGGGCCCCAGGAGTCGCCTGGATACCAGGGTACTTGTCACCAGACGATTGCGGATGGCCCTCCGTTGGTGGGAAGACGGCGGGAATCTTGCCAAAGGGAGTGTGCTAGGGCCGGTAACGCATCGTTTTTTTCTCCTGACGGCTTCATTGACAGGCTGGGGCGCAGTGTTCAGAGGAAATGGCGCCAGCGGTCGTTGGAGTGGTCCTCAAGCCACCCAACACATCAACATGTTGGAACTGACAGCGGTCCATCTTGGTCTTCGCCATTTTCTGCCACACCTTCAGGGCCAGCACGTGCTGGTTATGACAGACAGTGTGACGGCAGCTGCATATGTCAACAGGCAAGGAGGGTTGGGTTTTCCACGCCTCTGCGAGCTGGCTCGTCGCTTATGGCTTTGGGCGTACCCGAGGTTTCTCTCACTGAGGGCAGTCCATGTGCCGGGGGTGCAGAATTGTGCAGCGGATCGGTTGTCCAGGGGGGAACCGGACCCAGGCGGATGGAGACTCCACCCTCAGGTGGTAGCAGGGATTTGGCTCCGTTACGGACGGGCTGAGGTAGACCTGTTTGCGTCACGGGAGAACACCCACTGCCCACTTTTCTTCTCCCTGGGGAAGGACGATCCTCCCCTCGGAGCGGACGCCCTTGCTCACCCTTGGCCACAGGTCCTGATGTACGCCTTTCCCCCATTTGTCCTCCTTCCGCCTCTCCTGAGGAGGGTGCACGTGGAGGAAGTGAGGCTGATCCTGGTGGCTCCACACTGGCCGCACATGACCTGGTTCTCGGACATCCCCCCAGTACTGGGCGGGACTCCATGGGAGCTTCCAATTCGTCTGGACTTGCTGTCTCAAGCACAGGGGACTCAGGTTCATCCCTTTCCCCAAGGGCTCAGGCTCTGGGCATGGCCCCTGAAGGGCCCGAGCTGCTAGCCATGGGGTTGTCACCTTCGGTGGTCAGTACGCTGCAGGAGGCGCGCGCACCGTCAACGAGAGCACTTTATGCACACAGATGGAGGGCTTTTGTGGCCTGGTGCAGGGTACACCAGACGGACCCACTTACATGCTCGGCCCCAGCTGTCCTGCGGTTCTTACAAGGACTCTTGGATGCTGGGAGGGTGCCCTCTACCCTAAGGGGTATGGTGGCGGCAATCAAGGCAGCTCGGGTTGGGAGGTACCAACTGCCTGAGGGTGTGGACAAATTGGTATTCCGATTCCTCAAGGGTGCTTGCAGGCTCTGGAGCGTCCTCCTTTTGAGCCCTTAGAGTCGGTGGACCTGAAATGGCTGTCCGTCAAATCTGCCCTCCTGTTGGCGCTAGCCACGGCCAAGAGGGTGGGGGAGCTCCATGCTCTCTCCGTACATGAAGATCTGTGCAGGTTCTTGCCGGAGGGGGCAGGGGTGGTCCTGCGACCCAACCCTGCATTTCTTCCCAAGGTCCTCTCTGCATCGCAGCCAGGTCAGGAGGTCGTGCTCCGGTCTCTTTACTCTGTGCCAACGCAAGAGGGGGAGCGCGGGCACTCACTTGTGTGCCCTGTCAGGGCCCTTAGGGTGTATTTGCACCGGACGCAGGTCCATAGGCGGACTGACCAGTTGTTTGTGTGCTTTAGACAGGACCTTCTGGGTCAGGCACTGTCTAAGGCCCGTCTTTCCCACTGGATTGTGGAGGCTATCCAGCAGGCCTATGTGGGGACTGGGGCGCCCTTCCCATCAGGAGTGCGGGCGCACTCAACTCGGGGTATGGCTACGTCTTGGGCGTCATGGCGCGGTGCGTCTGTCGATGAGATCTATGCAGCAGCTACCTGGTCGGCCCCGTCCACATTTGCTCGCTTCTACCAGTTCAATGTGGCTGCAGGCACTTCGTTCGGTGAGCGGGTGCTTGGGGTAGCCCAGCGGTAGTGACTTTTTCATTTTTCCTGTCAGTCAGCCTCGTGGGGGCTGGTCTGAGTGGCCACTCCACCCCTCTGATTGAGCCTTTGCACCTTGCTGGGCCATCTGGCCCTTGGTTGTGTCTTGGCACCAGGGCTGGGGCGCCAGCGTCCTGCGTCTTGCGGAGCTGGCTAGCTTGGGGGATGTGTATATAGTGTACATTTGTATATAGTTGGTTTGACGCACGGGGGTTTTTCTTTTTTGTAGAGCACTTTGGTGGCGGTGACGTCTCATTCGAAAGCCACGCCATACGTGTGGGGTGGTGCTGCTCTGTCCCTTCGCGGTGTGTCTTAAAGTTCTCCCGTAGAGATATATGTAATATCTCTGAGGTGGAGGGGAAGCCTCCTTACGATAGAGAACGTAAGGTTACGTGTGTAACCATGGTTCTCTGAGTAGGAGGCTTCCCCTCCAGCACGAGGCTGCTCAGGGATTCGTTCCAAAGATCTATATCAACGTGGGCGTGGTTGACAGGGGTTTAAATAACCGATCTGATTGATAGCCACGTCCACTCCACAGGTGGTTTGTCTTAAAGTAATTATCCACACACCTGACCCTGATGGATCAGGGTTCCCGTAGAGATATATGTAATATCTCTGAGGTGGAGGGGAAGCCTCCTACTCAGAGAACCATGGTTACACACGTAACCTTACGATTTGTGTTGTTTCATAAAGTATAATCCTATATGTGTAGAGTGAGCACAAAATTACATTACATTCTTTTTTAGTTTTTAGTTTTCTACCACTGAATAGTTTGTGATTACTGAAAATAATGTAAAGTGGTGTACAATTGTATTGAAAAATTATTGACATTGAGTGCCTGTGAAAACGAGGTCAGGTGAGTATTTTTGGACTAAACTTAACAGGTCTAGTCAAAGTGTGATGTCAAATTAGTTTTTAGTTATTAATTAAAAGTGAAAGGAAAGGATTACTGTTGGCCATTTCATACATAATTGTTTTTTGTTGTTTTTTTGTTTTGTTTTGTTTTGTTTTTTCTATTTTTCATCCTTTTTAGATTCATAAATATTGTGCTGCCTTTTGGGTAGCCCTTTATTTTAATAGTTCTTGAGCATAAAACTTCCACCAAAGCTTAGCCTTTATATTTTGTTACAAAAACATAATGTAAAAAATCATGTTTCAGGGGACTAGTTGCTTCACCAAGTTGCCAGTTTAATAGTTCATTTACATACTAATAGACTTTCTGTGGCTGCAAGCCATTCACACTATGGGGAGTGTTAAAAAGCGACGTGTGTGGCTAAGGCGTTAAAATCCCGGCTCCAGCCAGCAGAGGCACTGCTGAGTATGCACTTAAACACTCACACACCTTCAGGTCCCCTCTTGGCAAAAGTTAAAAAAAAAATTTACCAGAGGGGTTTAGACTGATTCATGACTCATGACTCATGACTCATGATTCATGATTTTATCATGATTTAAAGCATGACCAAAAGGGGACTTAAAAATTGTCCCCTGTTGGCCATCAAGTCCACTGTTTGTGAGTGTGGAACGACGTGGTACTGTTAGATATGTTGGCAAGAGCACACACACACACACACACACACACACACACACACACACACACACACATACCAAGCTTGTATATAGTTAGTTAGAATTTGTGTGTTTTGGTTTGCTTTGCTAATTTGTGAATAAATATAATTCTTTGGAATCATACCTGCTGTCTGTTTAATGTTGCACAAGAGTGAATGAATAGTCAGCCTCTGCTGCATCAAGAACTCCGAAATCCTTCAGGCGTTACTGTTAATTTTGGTTGTTGTCATTAATTAAATTATTAATCAAACTCCAAATTAATAGTTTACCGTATTTCATGAGACTGATATCTTTAACTGGCTACCATTTTTCCCTTTACGGGAATGGTGCCCCACGAGGTGATTTCATGCTAATTAAGTCACATTATTTAACATAATGATTAGTTATTAATAATAATTATTAATTATTTCTGATAGCCAACATTTATGGTACCGCCGAGTGAGGTAAATATATGTTGACCCCAACACTACATACACATGCTATATCTTGTTTAGTTTTTTTTCAGCACAATCTGGGCTACCCAGATTTACCATCACCACATGTATATTAATTTTTATATCAATAAACACTTAAGTGTATCACGGCCCTCTCTGGCTCATATTAGGAAGTTTTTCCAATAAAGGCTGATAGGCTAATCTCCAGGGAGGTCGGGTGACTGTCACAACCACGCACAGTATGGGTATGAAATACTTGACTGCAAGATTAACAGTGCATCAATCTTCATAAGAAGCTTACACCCTTTTGTGGAGCTAAGCTACGAAGACCAATGCAGACAGGTAGAAAAAAAAAATTAGCAATGAAAAAAAAAACAAATCTGTTTTACTAAATTCTTACAATTTTTACATGTATCTCACCATAGCAAGTTGGAAGTTGACATATTCTGCCATATATGAAGAGGGGAGACTCTCTGGAATCTGGCAATATAAGAACCATGATGGTGGGGCATTCTGTCACTTCACAGCTGTCCAAAACATGTGGTTTGTGCCAGGCGGACATGATCGCCAGTATTTTTTCATTATTGCAAGAAATTCCATTGACTTATTCACCAGTCAAAAATGTGTTTTATCTGAAATAAACATGCAATATTTACATCTAAGATAATAGAAAAATAGTAATAATAATATAGCCGCGAGCGGCAATCTGCGGGTTCTAACCTGTTCCGCCCCAAACCAGCCACCGTGACCCTCACCACCCACCGTGACCCTCATCTGCCATAGTGCAAGACGCTCCCCACTCTGTCCCTGAAAGCTCCAAGCAATACATACTCTTTCCAAGTCACACATTTCTTGAAATTGGGTTTTCAGCTAGCCTACATGCTAATAACATTTGTGGTATACTTTCACATAGAGACTCCATTTGAACATCAAAATATAAATTGAAATTTTACCTATTGATGCGTATTTCAAAGTTTCAATAGGTATTTTAAAGTTTAAGCAATCACAGTTCCATGATCATGATAACTTTGGGAGAAATCTGGAGATAATAATGGATGTGTATGGGAAAGGCTGTAAAATATTATGTAAGGCTAAAGACACAGATGTGAGTGTACTATTATGATTTGACCAAAATGAAGGTAAGTGAAAGTTTAGACAGGAAGACCATCTCTTTACATAAGTATACCTCAAAGCCACTTCTCTGTTTTCCCACTATCCTCTTGCTCCACCCTTCTTCACATATTTCAACAAGTCACAGTCTGCCAGCCTCTCCCTGTTCTCTACCAATCCATCATTAGCTGTCATATTTCTCTCTCTGCTGTGTTGTGGTGCGGCGTGCAGAGCCTTTCAAGCTTTACACTCTATGTTATAGCGCCCCCATAAGGCCGATTGGGACCTAATTTTTTGAGCAGTATTTGGATGTCATTTATAGTCCATGTACCACGTTTCATGTCCCTAGGTCCTTCCAGCTGCTCATAAATTAATAAAACGCAAATTATGACGGTTGATGATGAATAGACCACGCCCACTTTCACCTATCAACATGGCACTCAAGATATTAGTTAATAGCCACCCCCAGAGCATGCATACCAAATTTGGAGAAATTCCATCCAATGGTCTTTCAGATACAGATGTGTGGCATTTATAGCACCCCCTATAGGCTGAGCTCAAAATGCTTTGGTAGGCAGCTTCCAAGTCTCATTATGGACCTGCCCACCAAGCTTGGTGATGATAGGTCAAAGGATGTGGGAGTTATGGCCAATCAATTCTAAGCTCCGCCCACAGTGAACATTCATTGGTAGTGGCGGCCATGTTTTTTGACCAATCTGGCTCATTTGTAAAAGAAATGTGTCTTTTCATCTCCCAAAGCCGTGTACCAACTTTGGTGTTGATGGAGTAAAAATTGTAAAAGTTTATGTCATTTTACTGTTTTTCAATTTATGCAAATTAGCAAAAATTCTGTAAGGGCGGCATTCATGGTGCAAGAGGCTTTTTTGTAGAGGACTATCAGGAGGATGTGTATGTAAAATTTCAAGTCAATAGCCCTTGTGGTGCGTGGGCAGAGCCTTTCAAGCTTTACACTCTATGTTATAGCGCCCCCACAAGGCCGATTGGGACCAAATTTTTTGAGCAGTATTTGGATGTCATTTATAGTCCATGTACCACGTTTCATGTCCCTAGGTCCTTCCAGCTGGTCATAAATTAATAAAACGCAAATTATGATGGTTAATGACAAATAGACCACGCCCACTTTCACCTATCAACATGGCAATCAAGATCTTAGTTAATAGCCACCCCTAGAGCATGCATACCAAATTTGGTGAAATTCCATCCAATGGTCTTTGAGATACAGATATGTGGCATTTATAGCGCCCCCTATAGGCTGAGCTCAAAATGCTTTGGTAGGCAGCTTCCAAGTCTCATTGTGGACCTACCCACCAAGTTTGGTGATGATAGGTCAAAGGGTGTGGGAGTTATGGCCAATCAATTCTAAGCTCTGCCCACAGCAAAGATTCATTGGTCCGTGGTGGCCACGTTTTTTGACCAATCTGGCTCATTTGTAATAGAAATGTGTCTTGTCATCCCCCAAAGCCATGTACCAAATTTGGTGTTGATGGAGTAAAAATTGTAAAAGTTTATGTCATTTTACTGTTTTTCAATTTATGCAAATTAGCAAAAAATCTAGTAGGTGGAGCTTAGTGGTCCTTGAGGCTTTTTTGTAGAGCACATTGAGCTGGACCTGTGTGTCAAATTTCAAGTCAATCAGACTTATGGTGTGAGGGGCGTGGCCTCGCAAAAAAGTCATTTTAAGCCTTAATTACAGCGCCACCATGTGGCCGACTGGGCTCATATTTTAATAAAAGTTGATGGACATCATTTCCAATCATTGGGCCAAGTTTCAGGTTTCTGGCTCATTCCAGCTCACGGGAATTTGAGCTCAAGCGGCAGACAACAAAAAATAATAAATATAGCCGCGAGCGGCAATCTGCGGGTTCTAACCTGTTCCGCCCCAAACCAGCCACCGTGACCCTCACCACCCACCGTGACCCTCATCTGCCGTAGTGCAAGACATTCCCCACTCTGTCCCTGAAAGCTCCAAGCAATACATACTCTTTCCAAGTCACACATTTCTTGAAATCGGGTTTTCAGCTCGCCTACATGCTAATCAAATCAAATTTAAAGCTGCTGGCTAAAGCTAAACGTAGATTCAGTAAGATTGTTATTCACGTCGGCGGCAATGACACCCGGTTACGCCAATCGGAGGTCACTAAAATTAATATTGCTTCGGTGTGTGAATACGCAAAATCGATGTCGGACTCGTAGTTTTCTCTGGACCCCTCCCAAATCCTGACCACTGATGACATGTTTAGCCGCATGTCATCATTTAACCGCTGGCTGTCCAGGTGGTGTCCAGCAAACGATGTGGGTTTTGTTAATAATTGGCAAACTTTCTGGGAAAACCTGGTCTTATTAGGAGAGACGGCATTCATCCCACTTTGGATGGAGCTGCTCTCATTTCTAGGAACCTGGCAAACTTTATTAGTAATCTAAATCCCTGACAACCCAGAGTTGAGACCAGGACTCGGAGATGCAGTCCTAAACGCCTCTCTGAGCTTCTAGTTCAGTTACCCAGCCATAGTTTTAATAGTTTTATACAAATGGTGTCTGTCCCCCGACCGCCTAAATTATCTAAATCTAAAATTAAACAAAGAGGAGTTGTGCATAACAACCTCATAAAAATTAAAACCTCTTCTGTGACAGAAAGACAAAACAGGAGAATTAAATGCGGACTGTTAAATATCAGGTCTCTATCGTCTAAAGCAGTGTTAGTAAACGAATTAATATCAGATAATCATATTGATTTACTCAGTCTCACTGAAACCTGGCTGTGTCAAGATGAATATGTCAGTCTAAATGAGTCCACTCCTCCCAGTCATAATAATACCCATATTCCTCGAGGCAGCGGCCGAGGAGGGGGAGTTGCAGCCATTTTTAACTCTAGCCTGTTAATCAGCCCTAAACCTAAACTAGATTATAATTCATTTGAAAGTCTCGTTCTTAGTCTTTTACATCCGACCTGGAAAACCTCGCAGCCACTTTTATTTGTTATAGTGTACCGTGCTCCTGGCCCGTATTCTGAATTTGTATCTGAATTCTCAGAGTTTTTATCCAGTTTAGTTCTTAAATCAGATAAAGTTATTATTGTAGGCGATTTTAACATTCATGTCGACGTTGATAATGACTAACTGGCTACCGCGTTTATCTCATTATTAGACTCCATTGGCTTCAGTCAGGGTGTACATGAACCTACTCATTGTTTTAACCATACCCTCGATCTAGTTCTGACGTATGGAATTGAAATTAATAACCTAAGAGTCTTTCCACAGAATCCCTCGCTATCGGATCATTATCTGATTACTTTTGATTTCTTTTTACTCGATTACACGCCACTCAGCAACAGTTACTATACTAGATGTTTATCAGATAGTGCTGTCGCAAAACTTAAGGAAAAGATTACTTCGTCGTTAAATTCAATACCAATACCTTCAGTAACAGAGGTTTCCCGTGCCGACTTTAACCTCTCCCGAATTGATCATTTTGTTGATAGCACCGTAGGCTCTGTAGCTCCTCTTAAAAAGAAGTTAAAAAAGCAAAGAAAGTTCGCTCCTTGGTATAACTCTCAAACCCGTAAGTTAAAACAAATATCGCGAAAATTTGAAAGGAATTGGCGATCAACCAAACTGGAAGAATCTCGTTTAATCTGGACAGACAGTCTCAAAACTTATAAGAGGGGCCTCCGCAATGCCAGAGCAAACTATTACTCGGCTCTAATAGAAGACAATAAGAACAACCCCAGGTTCCTTTTCAGCACTGTAGCCAGGCTGACTGAGAGTCAAAGCTCTATTGAGCCTTGTATTCCCTTACCCTTAGCAGTAATGATTTTATGAGCTTTTTTAATGACAAAATTCTAACTATTAGAGGCAAAATTCATGACCTCCTGCCCTTAGATAGTACCTATCTAACCTCAAACACAGCTGTAAAATCTAATATATATTTAGATTGCTTCTCCCAGATTTCTCTTCAAGAATTGACTGCAGTGATTTCTTCATCCAAATCATCAACGTGTCTCTTAGACCCCATCCCAACTAGGCTACTTAAGGAGGTCTTTCCTTTAGTTAACACTCATATATTAGATATGATCAATATATCCTTATTAACAGGCTATGTACCACAGTCTTTTAAGGTAGCTGTAATTAAACCTCTACTAAAAAAGCCCACCCTGGATCCAGAGGTGTTAGCCAATTATAGACCAATATCCAATCCCTTTATGTCAAAGATCCTTGAGAAAGTAGTCGCAGACCAGCTGTGTGATTTTCTCCAGGATAATAATTTATTTGAGGAATTTCAGTCAGGATTTAGAGTGCATCATAGCACTGAGACAGCTCTAGTTAAAATTACAAATGACCTTCTGATTGCTTCAGACAAAGGACTCGTCTCTGTACTTGTTTTATTAGATCTTAGTGCGGTGTTTGACACAATTGACCATCAAATTCTACTGCAGAGACTGAATCACTTAATTGGCTTAAAAGGTTCAGCACTAAGCTGGTTTAAATCTTATTTATCTGATCGTTTTCAATTTGTTGACGTCGAATGAACCATCCTTACGCACTAAAGTTTGTTTTGGAGTTCCAAGGTTCTGTGCTCGGACCAATCCTGTTTACTCTATATATGCTTCCTTTAGGTAACATCATTAGAAATCACTCTATAAATTTCCATTGTTATGCGGATGATACTCAGTTGTATTTATCAATGAAGCCAGAAGAAAGCAATCAATTAACTAAACTCCATAATTGCCTTAAAGACATAAAAACTTGGATGAGCACCAATTTCCTGATGTTAAATTCAGACAAAACTGAAGTTATTGTTCTTGGCCCCAAACAACTCAGAGACTCTTTATCTGATGACATAGTTTCTCTAGATGGCATTGCTCTGGCCTCTGCCACTACCGTAAGAAACCTCGGAGTAATATTTGATCAAGATTTGTCTTTTAATTCTCATTTAAAGCAAACCTCACGGACTGCATTTTTTCATTTGCGTAATATTGCGAAAATTAGGCCTATCCTGACCCGAAAAGATGCAGAAAAATTGGTCCACGCTTTTGTTACCTCAAGGCTGGATTACTGTAACTCTCTATTATCAGGTAGCTCTAGTAAGTCCTTAAAAACTCTCCAGCTAATTCAGAATGCAGCAGTACGTGTACTAACAGGAAATAATAAACGCGATCATATCTCTCCTGTTTTAGCTTCTCTGCACTGGCTCCCTGTAAAATCCAGAATTGAATTTAAAATCCTACTGTTAACTTATAAAGCTCTAAATGGTCAAGCTCCGTCATATCTTAGAGAGCTCATAGTGCCATATTATCCCACCAGAACACTGCGCTCTGAGAACGCAGGGTTACTCATGGTCCCTAAAGTCTCCAAAAGTAGATCGGGAGCCAGAGCCTTTAGCTATCAGGCTCCTCTCCTGTGGAATCATCTTCCTGTTACGGTCCGGGAGGCAGACACCGTCTCCACATTTAAGACTAGACTTAAGACTTTCCTCTTTGATAAAGCTTATAGTTAGGGCTGGCTCAGGCTTGTCCTGTACCAGCCCTTAGTTAGGCTGACTTAGGCCTAGTCTGCCGGAGGACCCGTCTATAATACACCGGGCCCCTTCTCTCCTTCTCTCTCTCTCTCTCTCTCTCTCTCTCTCTCGTCTCCTATTACTGCATCTAGCTAACCCGGCCCTTCGGGATGTCACTACCTCGGCGTCGTCTCCGGAGCCTTGGTGCTCCACTGTCTCTCAGATTAACTCATATCACAGCGGTGCCTGGACAGCGTGACGTGTGTGGTTGTGCTGCTGCCGTGGTCCCGCCAGATGCCTCCTGCTGCTGCTGCCATCATTAGTCATACTTCTTCTGTTATTATACACATATGATTATTGTCACACATGTATACTGCCAGGTATTAATACATACTTTCAACATATTGTACCGCAGTAACCAGAACTATAACTATAATATTATTACTTTCATTAATGTTGTTGTAAGCTACTGTCATTACCTGCATCTCTCTCTCTCTCTCTCTCTCTCTCTCTCTCTGTGTCATATGGATTACTGTTAATTTATTATGCTGATCTGTTCTGTACGACATCTATTGCACGTCTGTCCGTCCTGGAAGAGGGATCCCTCCTCAGTTGCTCTTCCTGAGGTTTCTACCGTTTTTTTTCCCCGTTAAAGGGTTTTTTTGGGGGAGTTTTTCCTTATCCGCTGTGAGGGTCTTAAGGACAGAGGGATGTCGTATGCTGTAAAGCCCTGTGAGGCAAATTGTGATTTGTGATATTGGGCTTTATAAATAAAATTGATTGATTGATTGATAATAACATTTGTGGTATACTTTCACATAGAGACCCCATCTGAGAGCAAATGCATTGGCTAGGATTATGCAACAAAATGATGTTAATGATTTTTGGAATGAAGTCAAGATTATGAATCATAGTAAAATACCTTTGTCCTCCAGTATGGAGGGGGTAAGTGGCAGTGTACATATTATGGAATTATGGAGAAGACATTACATGGAGCTTTTTAACTGTTTTATAAGTGATGTTTTTACTGTTGGCGATGTACCTCATGATAATGTGGTCATAAGGCCTGATGATATAAGTTACGCAATTGGGAAATTGGCTTTAAACAAATCCTGTGGCCTTCATCTGATCTCTGCATAGCATTTGAAATTTTCATGAATGAAATTTTCATTTTCAAGAATGAATGAATGAGTGAATGAATGAACTAGAAAATTTCACATGAAATTTTGAGTGTGCCTGATGCTCGCTGCCAACTAGTATCCCCATACTAATATGCTAATTATTAAGAGCAGTAAATGTATCACTGTGTGTCTGTGTGTGTGTGCATGCCTGAATGTTTGTATGTTCACGTGCTGTTGCGTGTTTGTGTATGTGTGAGTCTGTTTGTCTGTCTGTGTGTATGTCCACTTACAGATAGAAAAACAGCTTAACTTAACAGCTAATCACCAGTTGGCAATGGCACAGTCAAATTTAAATACACCAAGAAAAGGCAGAAACTGAGCCAAAAGTTCCTCTCAAACTCCAACTGTTTAATGAAATCCGTAAGTGCTACAGCTACAAAAAGCACACCATGAGCGAGAGGACAGGATGCGGATCACAAAGGTTTAAATTTCATTTCTGTGGTGTGAAAAATGAGGCCAGAGCCATGATGGACATAAGTGGAATGGTCTGCTTTCTTCCAGAAATTTGGGCTCTCACTTAACATGGGAGTGAATGGGGCAGTTGGTTGGACTTGTTGTCATTTAGACCACCTGCAGCCAAAACCCTAAATCCATTTTCTTCAGCGCACCTCTGCAACCAGAACGGCTTTTCCTACAATTTGGTGTACAATTTGTGTATGTAGAGTGAACGATGTGGCCGCACCAGCGAGTTTAAGAGAAAATTTCTTGATGATTTCAGAGGTGCTGTGCACTCTAGTGATGACATCACCCACTCTAACTCTCAACATTCCACGCAATACACACCCATTATAAATTCTGAGAAGGGCTGAAAATGTCATGATTTTTAAACAGCTGGTGTAGAAAAACTAAAAGAGATATGGAAAATATGAATCAGTCACTGAAAGTCGATGGCAATGTCAACATTTCAGAGTTGGAATGGAGTTTCTACATGAATGTATGAGTTGGTGAAGTGTGGGTGAAGATGAGTGAGTTTGAAGGATTTTCTCATTGACTTCCATTATAACCAAGTTTCAGAAAATGCTGAATTTCGAGCTGAAAGTATGAATCGGTAGTTACCGTTTGAAATTTTGTGATTTTTGAAGGTTCCGTAATTCATTTTCAATGGGAAAACGGTTTGGGGAAAAAACGGGAATATCTGGGAATGGCGGTGGCACCCCCTATGTGCCAATCTCAAAATCTTTTTTGGGGTGTGTTCTTGGTCCCCTTCTGATGATATTTACCCAGTTTTGTGACGATGGGAAAAACGGTTAACATTTTACAGCCGTTATTTGCTAAGCCCCGCCCTTTCCAAGGACACTTTGCTTGACGGCAGCCGTGTTTTTCGTCCGATCTTGCTCATTTGTAATAGAAATGAGTGTCTCGGTCCCCCGATGCCTCATACCAAGTTTGGTGTTGATAGCACAAATATTTCAAAAGCTTATTCATTTTACTGTTTTTAACATTATTAAAATTAGAAAAAATTCTGTAAGGGTGGCATTCATGGTGCAAGAGGCTTTTTTGTAGAGGACTATCAGGGAGGATGTGTGTGTAAAATTTCAAGTGAATAGCACTTGTGGTGCGGCGGACAGAGCCTTTCAAGCTTTACACTCTATGTTATAGCGCCCTCATAAGGCCGATTGGGACCAAATTTTTTGAGCAGTATTTGGATGTCATTTATAGTCCATGTACCACGTTTCATGTCCCTAGGTCCTTCCAGCTGGTCATAAATTAATAAAACGCAAATTATGACGGTTGATGACGAATAGGCCACGCCCACTTTCACCTATCAACATGGCACTCAAGATATTAGTTAATAGCCACCCCTTGAGCATGCAGACCAAATTTGGTGAAATTCCATCCAATGGTCTTTGAGATACAGATGTTTGGCATTTATAGCGTCCCCTATAGGCTGAGCTCAAAATGCTTTGGTAGGCAGCTTCCAAGTCTCATTGTGGACCTACCCTCCAAATTTGGTGATGATAGGTCAAAGGGTGTGGGAGTTATGGCCAATCAATTCTAAGCTCCGCCCACAGCGAAGATTCATTGGTCCGTGGCGGCCATGTTTTTTGACCAATCTGGCTCATTTGTAATAGAAATGTGTCTTGTCATCCCCCAAAGCCGTGTACCAAGTTTGGTGTTGATTGAATTAAAATTGTAAAAGTTTATGTCATGTTACTGTTTTTCAAATTATGCAAATTAGCAAAAAATTTAGCAGGCGGAGCTTAATGGTCCTTGAGGCTTTTTTGTAGAGCACATTGAGCTGGACCTGTGTGTCAAGTTTCAAGTCATTCGGACTTATGGTGTGAGGGGCGTGGCCTCCCAAAAAAGTCATTTTTAAGCCTTAATTACAGCGCCACCATGTGGCCGACTGGGCTCATATTTTAATAAAAGTTGATGCACATCATTTCCAATCATTGGGCCAAGTTTCAGGTTTCTGGCTCATTCCAGCTCACGGGAATTTCAGCTCAAGCGGCAGACAAAAAAAAAAAAAAAAATAAATAAATAAATAAATAAATAAATAATAATAATAATAATAAACCGGTACAATTTTAGAAGGGTTCTACCCCTTCGGGGTTAGAACACTACTACTACTAATAATAATAATAATTATAATAATAATAAACTGGTACAATTTTAGAAGGGTTCTACCCCTTCGGGGTTAGAACCCGACCCGCTCTACCTCTGAGCTGTGGCTCAGAGGTAGAGCGGGTCGTCCACCAATCGAAAGATCAGTGGTTCGATCCCAGGCTCCTCCAGGCTGCATGTCGAAGTGTCCTTGAGCAAGATACTGAACCCCAAATTGCTCCCGATGACTGTTCCATCGGTGTGTGAGTGTGTTAAAACTGAGTAGCAGGTGGCACCTTGTATGGTAGCCTCGGCCACCAGTGTATGAATGTGTGTGTGAATGGGTGAACGTGACTCGTAGTGTAAAAAGCGCTTTGAGTGGTCACTAGATGACTAGAAAGGCGCTATACAAATGCAGGTCCATTTTAAACCGGTACAATCTTAGAAGGCTTCTACCCCTTCGGGGTTAGAACCCTAATGATAATAATAATAATAATAATAATAAACTGGTACAATCTTAGAAGGGTTCTACCCCTTCGGGGTTAGAACCCTAATAATAATAATAATAATAATAATAATAATAATAATAAACCGGTACAATTTTAGAAGGGTTCTACCCCTTTGGGGTTAGAACCCTAATAATAAACCAGTACAATCTTAGAAGGGTTCTACCCCTTCGGGGTTAGAACCCTAAATATAGCCGCGAGCGGCAATTTGCGGGTTCTAACTTGTTCCGCCCCAAACCAGCCACCGTGACAGATTATGAATCATAGTAAAATACCTTTGTCCTCCAGTATGGAGGGGGTAAGTGGCAGTGTAAATATTATGGAATTATGGAGAAGACATTACATGGAGCTTTTTAACTGTGTTAAAAGTGATGTTTTTACTGTTGGCGATGTATCTCATGATAATGTGGTCATAAGGCTTGATGATATAAGTTACGCAATTGGGAAATTGGCTTTAAACAAATCCTGTGGCCTTCATCTGATCTCTGCAGAGCATTTGAAATTTTCATGAATGAAATTTTCATTTTCAAGAATGAATGAATGAATGAATGAGTGAATGCATGAACTAGAAAATTTCACATGAAATTTTGAGTGTGCCTGATGCTCGCTGCCAACTAGTATCCCCATACCAATATGCTAATTATTAATAGCAGTAAATGTATCACTGTGTGTCTGTGTGTGTGTGCATGCCTGAATGTGTGTATGTTCACGTGCTGTCGCGCGTTTGTGTATGTGTGAGTCTGTTTGTCTGTCTGTGTGTATGTCCACTTACAGATAGAAAAAACAGCTTAACTTAACAGCTAAAAAAGACTGCAGTCTAAAATGTCCAAGATGGACACGGAAAGACAGAGACAGACAGACCCAGACAGGCAGACTGACACATATGTAATTACCTCTGTATGATGAGGCTTTCACTGCAAAGAAGTCAGGTTGCTGAAATATTCAAATTTGACTGTGCTGTGACACACAGACGATTGGCCGAACGGCTGGAGTTGATTCAGCCAATCACCAGTTGGCAATGGCACAGTCAAATTTAAATACACCAAGAAAAGGCAGAAACTGAGCCAAAAGTTCCTCTCAAACTCCAACTGTTTAATGAAAAACCGTAAGTGCTACAGCTACAAAAAGCACACCGGGAGCGAGAGGACAGGATGCGGATCACAAAGGCGTAAATTTCATTTCTGTGGTGTGAAAAATGAGGCCAGAGCCATGATGGACATAATATACAGTACAGGCCAAAAGTTTGGACACACCTTCTCATTCAATGCGTTTTCTTTATTTTCATGACTATTTACATTGTAGATTCTCACTGAAGGCATCAAAACTATGAATGAACACATGTGGAGTTATGTACTTAACAAAAAAAGGTGAAATAACTGAAAACATGTTTTATATTCTAGTTTCTTCAAAATAGCCACCCTTTGCTCTGATTACTGCTTTGCACACTCTTGGCATTCTCTCGATGAGCTTCAAGAGGTAGTCACCTGAAATGGTTTCCACTTCACAGGTGTGCCTTATCAGGCTTAATTAGTGGAATTTCTTGCTTTATCAATGGGGTTGGGACCATCAGTTGTGTTGTGCAGAAGTCAGGTTAATACACAGCCGACAGCCCTATTGGACAACTGTTAAAATTCATATTATGGCAAGAACCAATCAGCTAACTAAAGAAAAACGAGTGGCCATCATTACTTTAAGAAATGAAGGTCAGTCCGGAAAATTGCAAAAACTTTAAATGTGTCCCCAAGTGGAGTCGCAAAAACCATCAAGCGCTACAACGAAACTGGCACACATGAGGACCGACCCAGGAAAGGAAGACCAAGAGTCACCTCTGCTTCTGAGGATAAGTTCATCTGAGTCACCAGCCTCAGAAATCGCAAGTTAACAGCAGCTCAGATCAGAGACCAGATGAATGCCACACAGAGTTCTAGCAGCAGACCCATCTCTAGAACAACTGTTAAGAGGAGACTGCGCGAATCAGGCCTTCATGGTCAAATAGCTGCTAGGAAACCACTGCTAAGGAGAGGCAACAAGCAGAAGAGATTTGTTTGGGCCAAGAAACACAAGGAATGGACATTAGACCAGTGGAAATCTGTGCTTTGGTCTGATGAGTCCAAATTTGAGATCTTTGGTTCCAACCGCCGTGTCTTTGTGAGACGCAGAAAAGGTGAACGGATGGATTCCACATGCCTGGTTCCCACTGTGAAGCATGGAGGAGGAGGTGTGATGGTGTGGGGATGTTTTGCTGGTGACACTGTTGGGGATTTATTCAAAATTGAAGGCACACTGAACCAGCATGGCTACCACAGCATCCTGCAGCAACATGCCATCCCATCTGCTTTGCGTTTAGTTGGATGATCATTTATTTTTCAACAGGACAATGACCCCAAACACACCTCCAGGCTGTGTAAGGGCTATTTGACCAAGAAGGAGAGTGATGGAGTGCTGCGGCAGATGACCTGGCCTCCACAGTCACCGGACCTGAACCCAATCGAGATGGTTTGGGGTGAGCTGGACCGCAGAGTGAAGGCAAAGGAGCCAACAAGTGCTAAACACCTCTGGGAACTCCTTCAAGACTGTTGGAAAACCATTTCAGGTGACTACCTCTTGAAGCTCATCGAGAGAATGCCAAGAGTGTGCAAAGCAGTAATCAGAGCAAAGGGTGGCTATTTTGAAGAAACTAGAATATAAAACATGTTTTCAGTTATTTCACCTTTTTTTGTTAAGTACATAACTCCACATGTGTTCATTCATAGTTTGATGCCTTCAGTGAGAATCTACAATGTAAATAGTCATGAAAATAAAGAAAACGCATTGAATGAGAAGGTGTGTCCAAACTTTTGGCCTGTACTGTACGTCACATACATCACGTGACATACGTCACTCGAGAAGCAGGCTATGCAAACTGGGACACCATATTGTTACTAAAATAACTTCATTGATGTTCTGCTTTCACCTGGAAATGAACAGCAGTCTCCGGTCTGGAATTCGTTTGATCCATTCACCTCCACTTTCAGCCCAACCTATGCAGACTTTCTCACTCTTTATAATACGGCAGTAGTGTGTCTTATATCACTGCTAAAGGGTGCTTATGTATCTGATGCCGAGGGCCGCTGACCAAGTACTGTTATTTGATGAATTTGGAGTGAGACCGGGTTGCATTGGAACCTTGTTTGTAAACAACGCCATAAATTTAACAGGAAAATTGCTTCTCTCCAACCTTTGCTGCTCAAATAACATTTGGTGTAAATACATATTTACCTTAAAATAACCATTATAACTTTTACATATAGCTTTACCATATCAAAACTCAAACATAAACTCAACAAAAAAAACTACTCTGAGGCCCCCGGGTGGTAGAATTATTAGGGACCGAGCCCTAAGGCAGAAGACTGCTCACAGAGCAGTCCTCGCCAAAGGCGAGGACCCTATTGTTTTTGTTGCATTTATTATTATTATTATTAGGGACCGAGCCCTAAGGCAGAGGACTGCTCACAGAGCAGTCCTCGCTGAAGGCGAGGACCCTATTGTTTTTGCTGCGTTTATTATTAGGGACCGAGCCTAGAGGCAGAGGAATGCTCGAAGGCGAGGACCCTACCTATAGTTTTTGCTGCATTTTTTCTCACTGACCAGTCCTCGCCAAAGGCGAGGACACTGTTGTTTTTGCTACGTTTATTATTAGGGACCGAGCCCTAAGGCAGAGGACCCTTTTGTTTTTGCTGCGTTTATTATTAGGGACCGAGCCCTAAGGCAGAGGACTGCTCACAGAGCAGAACGAGAGAACCCTAGGCGAGAACCCTATTGCTTTTGGTGCGTTTATTATTATTATTGGGGACCGAGCCCAAAGGCAGAGGACTGCTCACAGAGCAGTCCTCGCCAAAGGCGAGGACCCTATTGTTTTTGGAGCGTTTATTAGGGACCGAGCCTAGAGGCAGAGGACTGCTCAAGGAGCAGTTCTCGCCAAAGGCGAGGACCCTCTTGTTTTTGCTGCGTGCGTTTATAAGTGACCGGGCCCAACAGTAGTGGACTACTCACAAAGAAGTCCTCGCCAAAGGCGAGGACCCTCCCTATAGTTTTTGCCGCATTTTTTCTCACTGACCACTATTGTTTTTGCTGTGTTTATTATTATTATTATTATTCTTTATTCTTTATTCTTTCTTCCGCCGCCTCTTTGAACTGGAATTTGACCCCCTAAACATGCTCAAAAACTCACCAAAATTGGCACGCACATCAGAACTGGTGAAAAATTTTATAAAATGGTGACATTAACCCCTAAAGTCCCAAAATGGGCTCTCTAGCGCCACCTAGGCACACAAAAATGGCCGCCACGGCCTGTAGGAACGTCGTAGAAACATGAAACCAAAAGTGGCGTGTTTGTCTCATCAAGACCTAAAAATCACGCGCTGACACCCCTGACCTAAATCCAACAGGAAGTGAGATATTTGCCCTTTCAAAGTAAGATTTTGCCTTAAAACTGCCTTTCCTAAAAAATCATCTTCTCATACAGCGTGAATCCTAACTACTTAAAACATGCACAGATTACAGATCAACTCCTTCTAATCAAAAGTTGTGCGTAACTTTTTCATTACTCGCCGTTTTGGATTTTGTGGCCTCCATAAGGTGAGATGTCAGAAAAACGTCCTGACGATCTTCCAAAGCTGTCCCATAGGAAATGAATGGCAGCAGGGGGGAGAAAGAGACCAATCTTCGGGCTTTTTCTAGCATTTACAGCGTCTCCATACTTTGTGCTACAGACTCCATTCCAACTCTCAAATGTTGCCACAGGTCTCATCTATTCACTCATGTTTTCATCTTTTTCATATCTTTTATCGTTTTTCATCGGTGCCTCTCAAAGTACCATGAGCAAAAGTGGAGAAATTCTCAGTTTACAATGGGTGTGTATTGCACGGAATGCTGTAAGCTAGAGTGGAGAGGGCTCTAAAAATCGTCTAAAACTTTTGTCTTTAACTCGCTGCCATGGCCACAATTTTCACTGTACAGACACAATTTATACCACAAAACGTAGGAAAATTTGTCCAGCTCACAGATATGTTGACATGGAATCTCTCCCACGTACACATTTTTGCTGAGCGGCTCCAAAGCGAAGGGAGCGCCCATTATTTTCTCATTCACTCCCATGTAAAGTCTGACGAGAAATTTCTGGAAACAGCTTAGGTGCAACACATTTTAAACTCGCTCCCCTGACCACATTTTTGACTCGAGAAATATAAAACGCGACACGTGCATTCACGAGACGTGGCTGGCTCTCAAAATCACTTTATTTTCTTGCTTGGACCAACGGTTTGGGCATGCGAAGCATTTGTTCGAGGAGTTAAAACCCATTATAAACAGCCTTTGGTGAGCTGCTCTCCTTAGCTGTCTGTGTGTGCCACAGGTGCTGACAAGTCATTAATCGCCATGACAACGGCTGCACACACAGACACAGCTCTCTCCGTCTGTGTGTCTCACAATCTTTAAAGGACAGATTACAGCAGCAGAAACTTCATTTGAAACAGCAAATACACATTATTAACCCCTACAGTGCCAAAATGGGCTCTCTAGCGCCACCTAGACACACTAAAATGGCCACTACAGCCCGTAGGAATGTCGTATCAAGATCAAACCAAAACTGGTGTGTTTGACTTATAAATCACGCATTGACACCCATGACCTGATTCCAACAGGAAGTGAGCTATTTGACCTTTCAAAGTAAGATTTCGCCTCAAACGTGGTCTCAAGAAAACACATCTCCTCCTACACCGTTTATTTTATCAGTTTTAAAGATGCACACATGCCAGCTTGACTGCTACTAAACAGATCTTCTGTATAACTTTATCTCTCTCATCATCACATTATTTTTATGATTGGACCAACAGTTTGAACCAACATTTACACAGTAGATTTATTTTGTTTTGTGTTGTTTTTGTCGTCCCTTCCTCAAAATAAAGGAAGAGGAATCTGATGGGAAGAAATTCGCTCATCTAATTTGCATAATGTGACATCACTTGTACATACCTAAAGCTACAGAAAGCATTCAAACATCAAACCGTTCAGCTCTGTAAGGATTTTCTGATGTTTGTGGCAATATGTTTGATATTTCTAAATAATTCACAGTGACGACATAAGCTGGGGGCGGAAACGGGCGCGAGTGCGAGGTCCCGCCAAACGCTGCTTGCAGCTTTAATTAGGGACCGAGCCCTAAGGCAGAGGACTGCTCACAGAGCAGTCCTCGCCAAAGGCGAGGACCCTATTGTTTTTGCTGTGTTTATTATTATTCTTTATTCTTTATTCTTTCTTCCGCCGCCTCTTTGAACTGGAATTTGACCCCCTAAACATGCTCAAAAACTCACCAAAATTGGCACGCATCAGAACTGGTGAAAAATTTTATAAAATGGTGACATTAACCCCTAAAGTGCCAAAATGGGCTCTCTAGCGCCACCTAGGCACACAAAATGGCCGCCACGGCCTGTAGGAACGTCAGAGAAACATGAAACCAAAAGTGGCGTGTTCGTGCTTCATCAAGACCTAAAAATCACGCTGACACCCCTGACCTAAATCCAACAGGAAGTGAGATATTTGCCCTTTCAAAGTAAGATTTTGCCTTAAAACTGCCTTTCCTAAAAAAATCATCTTCTCATACAGCGTTTATCCTATCGACTTCAAACTTGCACAGATTAAAGAGCAACTCCTTCTAATCAAAAGTTGTGCGTAACTTTTTCATTACTCGCTGCGTTTGGATTTTGTGGCCTCCATAAGGTGAGATGTCAGAAAAACGTCCTGACGATCTTCGAAAGCTGTCCTATAGGAAATGAATGGCAGCGGGGAGAAAGAGACCAATCTTCGGGCTTTTCTAGCATTTACAGCGTCTCCATACTTTGTGCTACAGACTCCATTCCAACTCTCAAATGTTGCCACAGGTCTCATCTATTCACTCATGTTTTCATCTTTTCATATCTTTTACCGTTTTGATCTGTGCCTCTCAAAGTACCATGAGCAAAAGTGGAGAAATTCTCACTTTACAATGGGTGTGTATTGCATGGAATGCTGTGAGCTAGAGTGGAGAGGGCTCTAAAAATCGTCTAAAACTTTTGTCTTTAACTCGCTGCCATGGCCACAATTTTCACTGTACAGACACAATTTATACCACAAAACGTAGGAAAATTTGTCCTGCTCGCAGATATGTTGACATGGAATCTCTCACACGTACACATTTTTGCTGAGTGGCTCCAAAGCGAAGGGAGCGCCGATTTTTCTCTCATTCACTCCCATGTAAACTCAGAGGAGAAATTTCTGGAAACAGCTTAGGTGCAACACATTTTAAACTCGCTCCCCTGACCACATTTTTGACTCGAGAAATATAAAACGCGACACATGCGTTCACGAGAAGTGGCTGTCTCTCAAAATCACTTTATTTTCTTGCTTGGACCAACGGTTTGGGCATGCATTTGTTCGAGGAGTTCAAACCCATTATAAACAGCCTTTGGTGAGCTGCTCTCCTTAGCTGTCTGTGTGTGCCACAGGTGCTGACAAGTCATTAATCGCCATGACAACGGCTGCACACACACACACACACATAACCACGGCTCTCTCTGTCTGTGTGTCTCACAATCTATAAAGGATAGATTACAGCAGCAGAAACTTCATTTGAAACAGCAAATACACATTATTAACCCCTACAGTGCCAAAATGGGCTCTCTAGCGCCACCTAGACACACTAAAATGGCCACTACAGCCCGTAGGGATGTCGTATCAAGATCAAACCAAAACTGGTGTGTTTGACTTACAAATCACGCATTGACACCCAGGACCTGATTCCAACAGGAAGTGAGCTATTTGACCTTTCAAAGTAAGATTTCGCCTCAAACGTGGTCTCAAGAAAACACATCTCCTCCTACACTGTTTATTTTATCAGTTTTAAAGATGCACACATGCCAGCTCAACTGCTACTAAACAGATCTTCTGTATAACTTTATCTCTCTCATCACCACATTATTTTCATGATTGGACCAACAGTTTGGACCAACATTTACACAGTAGATTTATTTTGTTTTGTGTTGTTTTTGTCGTCTCTTCCTCAAAATAAAGGAAGAGGAATCTGATGGGAAGAAATTCGCTCATCTAATTTGCATAATGTGACATCACTTGTACATACCTACAGCTACAGAAAGCATTCAAACATCAAAACGTTCAGCTCTGTAAGGATTTTCTGATGTTTGTGGCAATATGTTTGATATTTCTAAATAATTCACAGTGACGACATAAGCTGGGGGCGGAAACGGGCGCGAGTGCGAGGTCCCGCCAAACGCTGCTTGCAGCTTTAATTATTCTTTATTCTTTCTTCCGCCGCCTCTTTGAACTGGAATTTGACCCCCTAAACATGCTCAAAAACTCACCAAAATTGGCACGCACATCAGAACCGGTGAAAAATTTTATAAAATGGTGACATTAACCCCTAAAGTGCCAAAATGGGCTCTCTAGCGCCACCTAGGCACACTAAAATGGCCGCCACGGCCTGTAGGAACGTCGAGAAACATGAAACCAAAAGTGGCGTGTTCGTTTCATCAAGACCTAAAAATCACGCTGACACCCTGACCTAAATCCAACAGGAAGTGAGATATTTGCCCTTTCAAAGTAAGATTTTGCCTTAAAACTGCCTTTCCTAAAAAATCATCTTCTCATACAGCGTTTATCCTATCGACTTCAAACTTGCACAGATTACAGATCAACTCCTTCTAATCAAAAGTTGTGCGTAACTTTTTCATTACTCGCTGCGTTTGGATTTTGTGGCCTCCATAAGGTGAGATGTCAGAAAACGTCCTGACGATCTTCCAAAGCTGTCCCATAGGAAATGAATGGCAGCGGGGGGGAGAAAGAGACCAATCTTCGGGCTTTTTCTAGCATTTACAGCGTCTCCATACTTTGTGCTACAGACTCCATTCCAACTCTCAAATGTTGCCACAGGTCTCATCTATTCACTCATGTTTTCATCTAATTCATAACTTTTACCGTTTTGATCTGTGCCTCTCAAAGTACCATGAGCAAAAGTGGAGAAATTCTCACTTTACAATGGGTGTGTATTGCATGGAATGCTGTGAGCTAGAGGAGAGGGCTCTAAAAATCGTCTAAAACTTTTGTCTTTAACTCGCTGCCATGGCCACAATTTTCACTGTACAGACACAATTTATGCCACAAAACGTAGGAAAATTTGTCCTGCTCGCAGATATGTTGACATGGAATCTCTCACACGCATACATTTTTGCTGAGTGGCTCCAAAGCGAAGGAGCGCCTGATTTTTCTCTCATTCACTCCCATGTAAACTCAGAGGAGAAATTTCTGGAAACAGCTTAGGTGCAACACATTTTAAACTCGCCCTGACCACATTTTTGACTCGAGAAATATAAAACGCGACACGTGCGTTCACGAAGTGGCTGTCTCTCAAAATCACTTTAATTTCTTGCTTGGACCAACGGTTTGGGCATGCGAAGCATTTGTTCGAGGAGTTAAAACCCATTATAAACAGCCTTTGGTGAGCTGCTCTCCTTAGCTGTCTGTGTGTGCCACAGGTGCTGACACATCATTAATCGCCATGACAACGGCTGCACACACACACACACACACACATAACCACACGGCTCTCTCTGTCTGTGTGTCTCACAATCTTTAAAGGACAGATTACAGCAGCAGAAACTTCATTTGAAACAGCAAATACACATTATTAACCCCTACAGTGCCAAAATGGGCTCTCTAGCGCCACCTAGACACACTAAAATGGCCACTACAGCCCGTAGGGATGTCGTATCAAGATCAAACCAAAACTGGTGTGTTTGACTTACAAATCACGCATTGACACCCAGGACCTGATTCCAACAGGAAGTGAGCTGTTTGACCTTTCAAAGTAAGATTTCGCCTCAAACGTGGTCTCAAGAAAACACATCTCCTCCTACACTGTTTATTTTATCAGTTTTAAAGATGCACACATGCCAGCTCAACTGCTACTAAACAGATCTTCTGTATAACTTTATCTCTCTCATCATAACATTATTTTCATGATTGGACCAACGGTTTGGACCAACATTTACACAGTAGATTTATTATGTTTTGTGTTGGTTTTGTCGTCTCTTCCTAAAAAAAAAGTAAGAGGAATCTGATGGAAGAAATTCCATCTAATTTGCATAATGTGACATCACTTGTACATACCTACAGCTACAGAAAGCATTCAAACATCAAAACGTTCAGCTCTGTAAGGATTTTCTGATGTTTGTGGCAATATGTTTGATATTTCTAAATAATTCACAGTGACGACATAAGCTGGGGGCGGAAACGGGCGCGAGTGCGAGGTCCCGCCAAATGCTGCTTGCAGCTTTAATTATTCTTTATTCTTTCTTCCGCCGCCTCTTTGAACTGGAATTTGACCCCCTAAACATGCTCAAAAACTCACCAAAATTGGCACGCACATCAGAACCGGTGAAAAATTTTATAAAATGGTGACATTAACCCCTAAAGTGCCAAAATGGGCTCTCTAGCGCCACCTAGGCACACAAAAATGGCCGCCACGGCCTGTAGGAACGTCGTAGAAACATGAAACCAAAAGTGGCGTGTTCGTTTCATCAAGACCTAAAAATCACGCGCTGACACCCCTGACCTAAATCCAACAGGAAGTGAGATATTTGCCCTTTCAAAGTAAGATTTTGCCTTAAAACTGCCTTTCCTAAAAAAATCATCTTCTCATACAGCGTTTATCCTATCGACTTCAAACTTGCACAGATTACAGATCAACTCCTTCTAATCAAAAGTTGTGCGTAACTTTTTCATTACTCGCTTTTGGATTTTGTGGCCTCCATAAGGTGAGATGTCAGAAAAACGTCCTGACGATCTTCCAAAGCTGTCCCATAGGAAATGAATGGCAGCGGGGGGGAGAAAGAGACCAATCTTCGGGCTTTTTCTAGCATTTACAGCGTCTCCATACTTTGTGCTACAGACTCCATTCCAACTCTCAAATGTTGCCACAGGTCTCATCTATTCACTCATGTTTTCATCTTGTGCATATCTTTTACTGTTTTTGATCTGTGCCTCTCAACGTACCATGAGCAAAAGTGGAGAAATTCTCACTTTACAATGGGTGTGTATTGCATGGAATGCTGTGAGCTAGAGTGGAGAGGGCTCTAAAAATCGTCTAAAACTTTTGTCTTTAACTCGCTGCCATGGCCACAATTTTCACTGTACAGACACAATTTATGCCACAAAACGTAGGAAAATTTGTCCTGCTCGCAGATATGTTGACATGGAATCTCTCACACGTACACATTTTTGCTGAGTGGCTCCAAAGCGAAGGGAGCGCCGATTTTTCTCTCATTCACTCCCATGTAAACTCAGAGGAGAAATTTCTGGAAACAGCTTAGGTGCAACACATTTTAAACTCGCTCCCCTGACCACATTTTTGACTCGAGAAATATAAAACGCGACACGTGCGTTCACGAGAAGTGGCTGTCTCTCAAAATCACTTTAATTTCTTGCTTGGACCAACGGTTTGGGCATGCGAAGCATTTGTTCGAGGAGTTAAAACCCATTATAAACAGCCTTTGGTGAGCTGCTCTCCTTAGCTGTCTGTGTGTGCCACAGGTGCTGACAAGTCATTAATCGCCATGACAACGGCTGTACACACACACACACACACACACACACACACACACACACACACACACACACCAGTCCCTATCCCCCCCCCCCCCCCCCTCTCTCTCTCTCTCTCTCTCTCAATTCAATAAGCTTTATTGGCATGACTGTAGATTAACAATATTGCCAAAGACATTAAAATTTACAAAGTACAAGTACAATAATAAAAGTAAGTCAGAAAACTATAAAAAAAAGATTAAATATATGATATATAATAAAAAATACACAAATCTACAATACAATACACCAATATATAATATAGGAAAAAAAATGAATAAAGAAAAATGTAGATTGTGAGTTACAAGGACTGTAAATATAGACAGGTGTGTCAGGTGTTGTGATGGTTGTCCCTCAGGCTGTGGCATAACCTGACATATGTTGCTGCTGCTAAGCTGCTGACTCTGTTCTCTCAAAGGATGTGTTGCATTTTAGTTTGATCAGGCAGAGAATCAAAGTCAGTGACTTTATGTTTTATTTTTGAGAGGAAGTCGGTTCTGATGTGTTCATACTTGCTGCAGTGCAACAGGAAGTGTGTCTCTGTCTCCACTTGTCTGTGTGGACAGAGCTCACACAACCTGTCCTCTCTGGGCAGCCAGGTCTGCCTGTGTCTGCCCGTCTCTATGGCCAAGCTGTGGTCACTGAGTCTGTACATGGTCAAAGTCTTCCTCAGTTTCTCATCAGTCACGGTGCTCAGATATTCTGCCACCGTGTACTGTCTATTTAGAGCCAAATAACACTGAAGTTTGCTTTGCGTTTTTGTGGTCGATGTCCAATAGTTAATGTAATGTTCTTTTTGTTTCTCTATAATTTGGTGGGTCCAGATTGTGTGAGGGCTGTGCTGAGGTCTTGTATTGTTAGAGGAGCTGAGCCTCAGGACTAGCTGGCTGAGGGGGCTCTTCTCCATGTTCTCCTCTTGGCATTGCAGAGCTTTGTAGTGGTAGGAGTTGGGGTCACTTGTTTTAAGGTGTTTATAAAATTTGATGGCTCTTTTTTGAATTCTAATTAAAAGGGGAATTGGCCTAGCTCAGCTCGGCACCCGTTGTTGGGGGTGTTCCTGTGCACTCTGAGGATGCTCTTGCAAATCTCTGTATGCAGGATTTCGATGGGGTGTTTGTCCCATTTTTCAAAATCTTGATTTGCAAGAGGACCCCACACCTCACTGCCATACAGAATAATTGGTTCAATTATAGATTTGAATATTTTGAGCCAGATTCTAATGGGCATATTAATGTTTGAAGATTTCTTTATAGCATAGAAAGCCCTTCTTCCCTTCTCTCTGAGATCACCAACAGCCAGGTTAAAGTTTCCCGTGGACGTGATGTGTAGTCCTAAGTATGTGTAGTCGTGTGTGCTCCACCTCATGAGAGCCCAGGAAAAACCTGGTTTGGTCTCCCTGACCCCTGGGTCGTTTCTGGAATATCATAATTTTGGTTTTGTCCAGATTAACTGTCAGGGCCCAGGTCTGACAGAAGGTTTGCAGATGATCCAGTTGCTGTTGTAGTGCTTCATGTGATGGAGCCAGCAATATGAGATCATCTGCAAACAGTAGGCATTTAACCTGTGTGTCAGACAGAGTGAGACCAGGGATGTCAGATAGTTCTAGTGATTTGGCCAGTTCATCGATATAGATGTTGAAGAGGGTGGGACTGAGACTGCAGCCCTGTTTTACTCCTCTACTCTGGGGGAAGAAATCTGTTTCCATGTTGTTAATTTTAACAGCACATTTCATATGACTGTACATGGTTTTGATGATGTCATAGACCTTCCCCCCTACACCCTTCTCAATTAATTTTAAGAACAGTCCATCATGCCAAATTGAGTCGAATGCTTTTTTGAAGTCTACAAAACAAGAGAAGATTTTCCTCTTGTTTTGCTGGACGTCTTTATTAATGAGGGTGTGAAGGGTGTAGATATGGTCTGTTGTTCTATGTTTGGGTGTGAATCCTATCTGGCTCTTGCTCAGGACATCATGTTCTCTGAGGAAGTCTTGCAGTCGGCTGTTTAGGATGCTGCAGAACAACTTCCCCAGGTTGCTGCTGACACAGATGCCTCGGTAATTGTTTGGGTCGAATTTGTTTCCACTTTTAAAGATTGGTGTGATGATTCCTTCACTCCAGAGGTCAGAAATGTCCGACACCCAGAATAAGGTTAAATAATTTTAATATGGCAATGTTAAATTTATGGTCATCAAATTTTAGCATTTCATTTAAAATGCCATCAGGACCGCTGGCTTTCTTTGGCTGCAGTGCCTGGATTTTAGCCAGCAGCTCTGCTTCAGTAATTTGGTAGTCTAGGGGGTTCTGGTTGTCTTTAATGACTGATTCTAAAATTTGTAATTTGTTGAGGAGATTGTTTTGGGCGAATTCAGGGGAACAGCAGTATACAGACTTTCAAAGTGATTTTTCCAGATGTCACCATTTTGAATAGCCAATTCTTCTTTTCTGGTTTGCTGAAAGAGTGCCATTTCTTCCAGAAGTCATTGGAGTCAATGGACTCTTCAATTATTTGTAACTGATGCCTCACATGCTGTTCTTTTTTAGTTCTGAGTGTTTTTCTGTATACTCTCAGTGTTTCCCAGTACTGGAGGCGGAGCTCAGGGTTGTCAGGTTGTCTGTGTTTTTGATTTGACACATTTCTGAGAGTTTTTCTTAGTTGTCTGCATTCTGTGTCAAACCACTGTCATTGGTCGGGTCTTTTGGTCTGTGGTGCTGGCGCTTTTTCAGACTGGATAAGTCTGCCACATGGTCAAATATGTTGTAGATGTCCTGTACAGCCTGTCTGAGGCCGTCCTGATTGAGGGGATACGAGGTGGAAAGAAAACAGTCTAAATGGGATTGAAAGATTGGATTTTTGATTGCTGTCTGGTATTCGCTTTTGTTTGTCCATTTATAAGGTTGTTTTCTGTAGGTCAGATTGCAGGGTTCTACTGTGTGAGGGTCGTTTGCTGTCGTTTTAAAGTATAGTGTTATTTTAATATGGTCTTAAAAGGGGGTTAATGGGCTGACTTTAAATGCACTCAGGTAGAAGGTGTATAGGTCGGTGAAGCCAAAGTCTACAGTGCTGTTGCCAAGAGGAGAGCTATGAGTGTAAAGACCGAATGAGTCCCCTCGCCGACCGTTAACCATGTACAGACCCAATGTTCGGCAGAGCTGTAACAGTTGCTGCCCACTTTTATTGACAGTTTTGTCAAAGTTGTTTCTGCGGGGTTGTGAAGGGAGGGGGATGCTGACTTGACCAGGTATATGTTTGTCTCCCTGTGTGCTGATAAAGTCTGGTTCTGTACCAGTCCTGGCATTCAGGTCTCCACAGATCAGTACACTTCCCTGGGCCTGAAGTAACTAATCTCATCTTCGAGAATGGAGAAACTGTCTTCATTAAAATAAGGGGATTGTGATGGGGGGATATATGCTGCACACAGGAATACATCTTTATCTGTGGTGATAAGGTCTTTTTTGATTTTGAGCCAAATTGAAAATTCTCCTTTTTTGATTAATTCAATGTATTGTACAAGGTTTGCCTTGTACCAGATCAGCATTCCCCCTGAATCCCTTCCTTGTGTTACTCCCTTTAGCTTGGTGGACGGGGGACATTATCTCTATGTAGCCTGAGGGACAACCAGTGGAGACATCTCCTCTACACCAAGTCTCTTGCAATATAAACACATCTGCATTTTCTAACTCTCTAATAAAGTCTGAGGTCCTGCTCTTAAGGCCAAGAGCAGAAGATCTCAGACCCTGAACATTCAAACAAGAGATGACAAAAGATTTAGATTTCATTTAAAACTCAAAAGGCTGCATTTGGTGATCAAAATGAGATAAACTACTAAGTCAAAGAAAATAATTTAAGAGTATCTACATATATTATAAAAGGTAACAAATCAATAACTGGTATATTAAATAATCAATACTTATGTACAGTGTAAATGTCCTTTTTTTTTTTTAAACTGTATGAGCACAAGAAATACTCTAATAATAATTCATACAGTGTCTATTGTGGTACCTGTCCAATCAGATGAGAGCAAAGCAGGCTGAGCATCTGCTGAATGTCCTCAGTTCATTGTGTGGGGGTGAAGGTTGGTTCTGCTGCTCTCCGGACCACCTGGGCATAACTCAGTGGGCCAGAGTGTGGCTCTTGTCGCTGTGGTTGGGGTGGGGCCCTGGGGACAGGAGTGACTGTGGTCTGGCTTGAGGGGGATCATGGTTGCCTTTGTGGGGTCTGATTTGGACATGATGTGGGTGGGGCTGAGGGTGGTCTTGTCTCCATTGTGTTGGTCTGGATGTTGGTTGAGGATGTCTTGGTGTTCTGTGGGAGTTGTGGGCTGATGTGCTCCTTCTGCGGGCCGTGGATTGGTCTCTGTTGAGAGCGACGCTTTTCAGTGTTTGGGCGAAGATGGGGACTGTGCTTTTAAACAGATGGACGTGGTCGTAGAGACAGCTGATGTCCAGGGTGGGGTGGTGGGCTAGGTGGACATTGGGTCTCTGTGCACAGTCTCTGGACAGGCTGCTGTTGATCCTGTGGATGGTGTCAGGTGGAAGTCTTTCTTGGGAGCAGAGTGGATATGACCACTCTGCTGTTGGGGAAGGTGGTGGAGGCTTTCTCTGTCACTCTCTTGAGTGACTCTGACACCCTCTCCTGCTGGCTCCGCAGATCATTGGTGCCAGTGTGGATGATGATGTGACTCGGAGATCCAAGCCGCTCCTCTGACAGCAGGTCTATGGCTTGGTGGGTGTTTGGACACCAGATTTTAGCCACTTTGTGGGTGGGGAAAAGTTCCTTTTCATTAAGGAATTTTCCATTGAGTCGATGAGGAGGACAATGTCTGTCTTCTCTCTCTGTTGTGCTGGTCTGGTGGAATGAGGAGGTGCTGGTCTGTGGGCTGGATGTGGAGCTGGGGTGGAGGTAGGTTCTTGGATTGGTGGGTCCTGGCTGCTCACAGGGTCCTGGTTGTGGTCTAGTTTTTCATCCAGGTCCTGTGTAGCTCCACCTCTCTCTCCTGAGGCTGCTGACAGAGTGGTGAGTGCTCTGCTGTGCTCCTCTCTCTCTCCTCTGAGCGCCTCCACCTCCTTTGAGAGAGAGGTAAGTTCTTTCCTGTGCTCCCCTCTCTCTCCTCTGAGCTCCTTCACCTCCTCTGTCAGAGCTGTCAGTGCTGCTAGATGCTGCTCTCTGTCCTGATGCAGCTCTCTGATCTCAGTCCTGAGCAGGCTCAGCTCTCTCCTGCAGCTGTCCCTGTCCTGCCTCAGCATGCCCAGCTCTGTGCTGATGGTACAGGGATCAGGCTGAGCTGTGGTGGGCTGGCATGGCTGTTGGCTGATCAGCTCTCTCAGTTGTACAAGTTCTCTCTACAGCTCTGTGAATTTCACCTTCAGTTCGGTGATGGTGCGGTTCAGCTGGGGGTCCTGGGACTGCTCTGGGCTGGTGGGCTCCTTCTCTTCAGGGGGCTGCTCAGTAGTTAGGCAGCTGGGAGCTGGGACCTGGGAACTGTGAGTGGAGCTAGATCTCTCCTGCTGGGCTCTTTCCTTTATAAGGAGGAAGTCCATCTCAAACAGTTTGAGGTTACCATGCACTATGATAGTCCAATTCTTGTATAAGTTTACTGTCATCATGAAAGTATCTGAATCCTCTGCTTCTTTTATTTTTATTTTCCAGGTTACAGATCCCCTCTTTTTGACAGAGGGGTAGTGGGCACTGATGGCAGAGTGCCATGCTAGCGGCTGGTCTGTGAAGAGGATCAGGTTGCTGACCTCCCGGTCTTGTAAAGATCAGAAAACAGGGTTTCTGGTCTTTCTTTAGCAGTTTTTGTTTAAATGCCTTCCTGGCAGTCTCATTGGTTACATCAGGAGGATAGAGGAGAGGAACAGCCTCTGTACAGCCTTTGGTGGACTCCATCAGGCTCTGCTGCTGTTGAACTGCTGCTATTTAAATTCCTTGGCAACAGTTGCTAAGGGTCTTGTTTACAGCTAGCTGTGTTATGCTAGCTTAAGTTTATTTAGTGTTCAGCAATTTTTTGTTTCCTCTTTTTAAATGTTATATTTTCTTTCTGATGGTTTCACTCACTTGCGTCTTCAGCTGTTTTCCTCCTCTTTGCTTGACCTTTTTTTTTGTTGCTGGTTGGACAGTTAGGCTAACTGTCAGTTTGGCAGTTGGTTCCGTTGTCTTCCAGTCTATCACTGTTTTCTGAGGTTTTTGCTGTTTTTTTTTTTCCTTCTTGGTAGATTTTTTTTTTTTAAACAACGGTTTTCTCTTCTGTTTTCTTCCAGCTCTTAGAAGAATAGTAGTTTATCTCACTTTAAAACATCCAAAAAAGTAAAAATATTCAGGAGCTCATGTTCATGCTCATCTTCATGCTCATGGAATCTCTCTCTCTCCCTCTGTCCTCTTTCTCTCGTCTCTCCCTCTCTGCACGTTGAGAACTCGGCCGTCTATGTCTGTCTGTCTGTGTGTGTCATACTTCTAGTGTTATTATACACATATTATTAGTGTCACATATGTATACAATCAGATTTTAATTCAACATTTGTAGGTCTTAGTATATATTTGTGTCTGTTTGCTGCACTTAGATCCTCAAAGCAGCCAGTACACATCAGTCAAGCTTTCACTAGGTCACATGATTTCAAATGAATATGGATGTGTTGTTTGATCATCACACATGTCAAAGTGTCATTAGGTCACATGGCTTGTGTCTGCAAGTTTCAAAGTATAAGCTCACACCACCTTCATAAGAACCTTGCATTTTTAACCCTGCGGGCCCCCTTATAAAAAAATCACACCTGTCCCCTTCGGAACGGTGTGAACAACAGAAAAATATTAAATATTAACATATTTCTCTACATTGTTGTGCTAAAATCTTTTAAGCAACTTGTTCTCAGATTATGCATATCAAATATTCATTCCTTTTGAGGATTTTCACAATATATTTGCCATTTTATTTACATGAAGTCACTGTTACTTTAATGAAAAAAACATGAATTAAGATTAACTATATAATAAATGTTGGATGGATTTTTTTATTTTATTTATCACAGTCTGTGATATGTGAATGATAAATAACAACACCAATTTTGATGCATTATCATTTTGGGGGGCAGTTTCTATTTTTCAATAAAAATAGACACTGTTCCCCTTCAGGACTTTTTTTTGTCTTTGTTGAAAAACAACCATAAAAATATTTTTTTTTTTTTTTTTGATTTTTAACTCCTATTTTTTTTTTATTTTTAACTCCTATATATATATATATATATATATATATATATATATATATATATATAGGAGTTAAAAATCAAAATATATATATATATATATATATGTAGAGAGAGAGAGAGACATGGAGAAAAAAAATAATGTAACCTTAAAGCAACCTGCAGTTCATAATTTGCAAATTTTAGCGACACAATTACACTCACACACACACACACACACACACACACACACACACACACACACACACACACACACACACACACACACACACTCCACTCCCAGTCCCCTCTCTCTCTCTCTCTCTCTCTCTCTCTCTCTCTGTCTCTCTTTCTCCCCCCTCTCCCCTCTCTCTCCCTTCTCTCCCTCTCTGGATGTCACTAACTCTGCCGTACTGCATGTCAGTAGTATACATACCAAATATTCATTGTGGGTGTATGTATGAGAGAGAAAGACAGGGAGAGAGAGATAGACAGAGAGAGAGAGAGAGACAGAGAGAGAGAGAGAGAGAGAGAGAGAGAGAGAGAGACATGGAGAAAAAAAATAATGTAACCTTAGAGCAACCTGCAGCTCATAATTTGCAAATTTTAGCGACACAATAACACTCACACACACACAAACACTCCACTCCCTCTCCCCCCTCTCTCTCTCTGTCTTCTTTCTCCCCCCTCTGTCCTCTTTCTCCCTTCTCTCCCTCTCTGCTGGTCACTAACTGCCGTACTGCATATCAGTAACTCGGCCTCTTTTCCAGAGCCTTTGTGTTCCACTGTCTTGCAGGTTAACTTCTATCACAGCGGTGCCTGGATAGTGTGATGTGTGTGGTTGTGTTGCTGCTGTGGTGTCAAATGCGTCCTGCTGATTCTGTTATCATTAGTCATTAGTCAAACTGAACTTGAAGTGCCTGCGCTGTCACCTAAGTACGTGGTCATCAATTAGCATAACAATGGCTTCACTCTGACAGACACAGGCCTGTGTGTGTTTGTGTGTGTGTGTTGTTTGATCATCGCACATGTCAAAGTTTCATTAGGTCACATGGCTTAGGTCTGCAACTTGAGCTGGAGGATGACGGCGGGGGGCCGAGGTCCCTCCCAACGCTGCTTGCAGCTTTAATTATTATTGTTTCTTTCTTTCTTTCAGCGTACGCGACTTTCAACTGGAATTTGACCCCCTAAACATGCTCCAAAACTCACCAAAATTGGCACGCATGTCAGGACTGGCGAAAAATTTTATAAAATGAAAAAATTAATCTGAAAAGTGCCAAAATGGGCTCTCTAGCGCCACCTAACTGTTCAGACCACTAAAATGGCCGCTGCAGCCAGTAGGAACGTCGTAGGAAGATCAAACCAAAACAGCCCCGTTCGTCTCATCAAGACCTACAAATCACGCACTCACACCTTTGACCTAAATCCAACAGGAAGTGAGCTATTTCCTTTCAAAGTAAGATTTTTCCTCAAAAAAAGAAATTCCTTTAAAAAACATCTCCTCCTACACCGTTTATCGTATCGGCTTCAAACTCGCACAGATTATTGTTCAACATGTCCTTATCAATTATTGTGCGTAACTTTTTCAATCCTCGACTGGTTTGGATGTTATGGCGCGTTTCAGGTGATGTGCGCCAAAACCTCCTGATGATTTGTTGTGCCACCTAGACACACTAAAATGCCCGGTGTGACGGGTAGGAACCACTTAGAAAGACCAAACCAAAACTGTCTCGTTCGTCTCATCAAGACCTACAAATGTCGCACTGCAACCCCTGACCTAACTCCAACAGGAAGTGAGCTGTCGGTCTTTGAATGTAGGATGGCGTTTTTCACAAATTCTGTCGATCAAAAATTATTTGCTCCTACACCGTTTATCATAACTGCTTCAAACTTGCACAAATTACAGCTCTACCCTGCTGAACATTACTTGTGAAGGACTTTGTCATAACTTGAATGGTTTGGATTTTAGAAGCGTTAGAAGGTGCAGGACACAACTCCTCATGATGATCTCTGGAAGAAAAGATGAGGGCCAACACACTGTAAACCTGTGATTAAGGTAACATTTTTCAGTCCATGGACATACAAGCTTTATATGTTTGCGTTCACAACAAATTTATCTATCTGGTGATGTTTTCAGATTGAAGATGGGACCCACAGTTTGGCATCTGGAAGGATTTGTTTGAGAAAGTTTCAAGCCATTCTGCTCTGTGTGTCAGCTGCATGCAGTCCTTAATTAGCATAACAAAGGCTTCACTCTGACAGTCTGTGTGTCAGAGTGAAGTGTGTATGTGTGTGGTCACACACACATGAGGTTTTAAATTACTTTAAAAATGACCTTAAAAGTATTTCCATGTATTTTATCAATTTTATGTCTCTGAACCCAAGAGACTGACCTGGAGGGTTGCAGTAAATCACCTCATTTCAAGTACAAGTCAGTAACAGTGTTACAAACATCAGGAAAGAATATACATCTTTGAGGAAATGTTACATTCAACAACACCGTAGTCTCATCAAACACCTTTCTTTTGATGTAATTGACAGAAAAATTAAATGCTGTGTTTTTGATGCATACAACATTATGTATACTTCGTGCAATCTGTAACTTTGTCTGCCACAAACAGGAAGTATGTGAAGATGTGAGATATGTCAATTTGTCAGCAAACTCTCTCTCTCTCCCTCCCTGTCCCCCCATCTCTCTCTCTCTCTCTCTCTCTCTCTCGTCGTGTTACTGCATGTCAGTAACTCGGCCTCTTCTTCAGAGCCTTTGTGCTCCACTGTCTTGCAGGTTAACTTCTATCACAAACTGTCAAAGTTTCATTAGGTCACATGGCTTATGTCTACAAATTTCAAAATATACGCTCACACCACCTTCATAAGAACCCTTTACAGTTTTTAAAATTGAGTTTGACTTATGATTCTGGCTATTGTGGTACAACATGTGGGAAGTATATATTAATATCTGATAGTATACATATGTGACAATAATCATATGTGTGTAATAACAGGAGAAGTATGGCACACACAGACAGAAACGGACACACACAGACACACACACACACACACACAGACACAGACACACACACACACCAGTCCCTATCCCCCCTCTCTCTCTCTCTCTCTCTCTCTCCCCCCTCTGTCCTCTTTCTCCCTTCTCTCCCTCTGCATGTTGAGAACTCAGCCGTCTATGTCTGTCTGTCTGTGTTTCTCATACTTCTGCTGTTATTATACACATATGATTAGTGTCACATATGTATACAATCAGATATTAATTCAACATATTGTACTATAATTGCCAGAATTATAATTATCATATTATTACTTTTATTAATGTTGTTGTAAGCTACATTATGTGCAATAAACATTTTGGAGCTACTCTGACAGATTGACAGTCTGATCCTTGTGCACAGTGTTATTAAAACAAATAAATATAAAAACGACAGAGGTTTGATTTGATCATCACACATGTCAAAGTTTCATTAGGTCACATGGCTTATGTCTTCAACTTTCAAAATATACGCTCACACCACCTTCATAAGAACCCTTAACAGTTTTTAAAATTGAGTTTGACTCATGATCCTGGCTATTGTGGTCCAACATGTGGGAAGTATATATTAATATCTGAGAGTATACATATGTGACAATAATCATATGTGTGTAATAAGAGGCGAAGTATGGCACACACAGACAGACACGGACACACACACACACACACACACACACACACACTCCACTCCCTATCCCCCCTCTCTCTCTCTATCTCTCTCTCTCTCTCTGTCTCTCTCTCTCTACTCCCTCTGTCCTCTTTCTCTCGTCTCTCCCTCTCTGCATGTTGAGAACTCGGCCATCTATGTCTGTCTGTCCGTGTGTGTCATACTTCTAGTGTTATTATACACATATGATTAGTGTCACATATGTATACAATCAGATTTTAATTCAACATTTGTAGGTCTTAGTATATATTTGTGTCTGTTTGGTGCACTTAGATCCTCAAAGCAGCCAGTGCACATCACTCAAGCTTTCACTAGGTCACATGATTGCAAATGAATATGGATGTGTTGTTTGATCATCACACATGTCAAAGTTTCATTAGGTCACATGGCTTGTGTTTACAAGTTTCATATTAAAAGCTCACACCACCTTCATAAGAACCTTGCATTTTTAACCCTGCGGGCCCCCTTATAAAAAGTCACACCTATCCCCTTCGGAACGGTGTGAACAACAGAAAAATATTAAATATTAACATATTTCTCTACCTTTTTTTGCTTAAATCTTTGAAGCAACTTGTTCTCAGATTATGCATATCTAATATTCATTCCTTTTGAGGATTTTCACAATATATTTGCCATTTTATTTACATGAAGTCACTGTTAATTTAATGAAAAAAACATGAATTAAGATTAACCATATAATAAATGTTGGATGGATTTTTTAATTTTATTTATCACAGTCTGTGATATGTGAATGATAAATAACAACACCAATTTTGATGCATTATCATTTTTGGGGGCAGTTTCTATTTTTTCAATAAAAATACACACCGTTCCCCTTCAGGACTTTTTTTTGTCTTTGTTGAAAAACAACCATAAAAATATTAATTTTTTTTTTTTGATTTTTAACTCCTAGTCAGAGTATACATACCAAATATTCATTGTGGGTGTATGTATGAGAGAGAAAGACAGGGAGAGAGAGATAAAGAGAGAAAGAGAGGAGAGAGAGAGAGAGAGAGAGAGAGAGAGAGAGAGAGAGAGAGAGAGAGAGAGAGATGGAGAAAAATACTAATGTAACCTTATAGCAACCTGCAGCTCATAATTTGCAATTTTTAGCGACACAATTACACACACATACATACACACACACACACACACACACACACACACACACACACACACACACACTCCACTCCCTGTCCCCCCTCTCTCTCTCTCTGTCTCTCTTTCTCCCCCCTCTGTCCTCTTTCTCCCTTCTCTCCCTCTCTGCATGTCGTTAACTTGGCCGTCTGTGTCTGTGTGTGTCATACTTCTACTGTTATAATACACATATGATTAGTGTTACATATGTATACAATCAGATATTAATTCAACATTTGTAGGTCTTAGTATATATTTGTTTGTGTTTGCTGCACTTAGACCCTCTCAACAGCCGGTACATATCACTCAAGCTTTCACTAGGTCACATGATTTCAATTGAATATGGATGTGTTGTTTGATCATCACACACGTCAAAGTTTCATTAGGTCACATGGCTTATGTACACAACTTGAGCTGGGGGATGACGGCGTGGGGGGACGACGGCGGGGGGCCGAGGTCCCTCCCAACGCTGCTTGCAGCTTTAATTATTATTATTATTATTAGGGACCTCGGCTGAAGGGCGAGGACCGTCTTGTTCTTGTAGCGTTTATTATTATTATTATTATTATTATTGTTTCTTTCTTTCATCCGCCGCGACTTTAAACTGGAATTTGACCCCCTGAACATGCTCCAAAACTCACCAAAATTGGCACGCATGTCAGGACTGGCGAAAAAATTTTTAAAATGAAAAAATTAATCTGAAAAGTGCCAAAATGGGCTCCCTAGCGCCACCTATCTGTCTAGACCACTAAAATGGCCGCTGCAGCCAGTAGGAACGTCGTAGGAAGATCAAACCAAAACAGCCGTGTTCGTCTCATCAAGACCTACAAATCACGCACTCGCACCTATGACCTAAATCCAACAGGAAGTGAGCTATTTCCTTTCAAAGTAAGATTTTTCCTCTAAAAAAGAAATTCCTTTAAAAAACATCTCCTCCTACACCGTTTATCGTATCGGCTTCAAACTCGCACAGATTATTGTTCAACGTGTCCTTATCAATTATTGTGCGTAACTTTTCCATTACTAGAATGGTTTGGATGTTATGGCGCGTTTCAGGTGATGTGCTCCCAACCCTCCTGAGGATTTGTTGCGCCACCTAGACACACTAAAATGCCCGGTGCGACGGGTAGGAACCACTTAGAAAGACCAAACCAAAACTGTCTCGTTCGTCTCATAAAGACCTACAAATGTCGCACTGCAACCCCTGACCTAACTCCAACAGGAAGTGCACTGTCGGTCTTTGAATGTAAGATGGCGTTTTTCACAAATTCTGTCGATCAAAAATTATTTGCTCCTACACCGTTTATCATAACTGCTTCAAACGTGCACAAATTACAGCTCTACCCCTGCTGAACATTACTTGTGAAGGACTTTGTCATAACTTGAACGGTTTGGATTTTAGATGCATTAGAAGGTGCAGGACACAACTCCTCATGATGATCTCTGGAAGAAAAGATGAGGGCCAACACACTGTAAACCTGTGATTAAGGTGACATTTTTCAGTCCATAGACATACAAGCTTTATATGTTTGCGTTCAGAACAAATTTATCTATCTGGTGATGTTTTCAGATTGAAGATGGGACCCACGGTTTGGCATCTGGAAGGATTTGTTTGAGAAAGTTTCAAGCCATTCTGCTCTGTGTCTGAGCTGCATGCAGTCCTTAATTAGCATAACAAGGCTTCACTCTGACAGTCTGTGTGTCAGAGTGAAGTGTGTATGTGTGGTCACACACACATGAGGTTTTAAATTACTTTAAAAATGACCTTAAAAGTATTTCCATGTATTTTATCAATTTTATGTCTCTGAACCCAAGAGACTGACCTGGAGGTTTGCAGTAAATCATCTCATTTCAAGTACAAGTCAGTAACAGTGTTACAAACATCAGGAAAGAATATACATCTTTGAGGAAATGTTACATTCAACAACACAGTAGTCTCAACAAACACCTTTCTTTTGATGTAATTGACAGAAAAATTAAATGCTGTGTTTTTGATGCATACATTATGTATACTTCGTGCAATCTGTAACTTTGTCTGCCACAAACAGGAAGTATGTGAACGTGTGAGATATGTCAATATGTCAGCAAACTCTCTCTCTCCCTCCCTGTCCCCCCCTCTCTCTCTCTCTCTCTCTCTCTCTCTCTCTCTCTCTCTCTCTCGTGTCCTGTTACTGCATGTCAGTAACTCGGCCTCTTCTTCAGAGCCTTTGTGCTCCTCTGTCTTGCAGGTTAACTTCCATCACAAACTGTCAAAGTTTCATTCGGTCACATGGCTTATGTCTACAAATTTCAAAATATACGCTCACACCACCTTCATATGAACCCTTTACAGTTTTTAAAATTGAGTTTGACTTATGATTCTGGCTATTGTGGTCCAACAAGTGGGAAGTATATATTAATATCTGATAGTATACATATGTGACAATAATCATATGTGTGTAATAACAGGAGAAGTATGGCACACACAGACAGAGACGGACACAAACAGACACACACACACACACACACACACACACACACACACACACACTCCACTCCCTATCCCCCCTCTCTCTCTCTCTCTCTCTCTCTCCCCCCTCTGTCCTCTTTCTCCCTTCTCTCCCTTTCTGCATGTCGCTAACTCGGCCGTCTGTCTGTCTGTCTGTGTGTGTCATACTTCTACTGTTATTATACAGATATGATTAGTTTCACATATGTATACAATCAGATATTAATTCAACATATTGGTTTGGATTTTAGAAGTGTTAGAAAGTGGAGGACACAACTCCTCATGATGATCTCTGGAAGAAAAGATGAGGGCCAACACACTGTAAACCTGTGATTAAGGTGACATTTTTCAGTCCATAGACATACAAGCTTTATATTTTTGCGTTCAGAACAAATTTATCTATCTGGTGATGCTTTCAGATTGAAGATGGGACCCACGGTTTGGGATCTGGAAGGATTTGTTTGAGAAAGTTTCAAGCCATTCTGCTCTGTGTGTCAGCTGCATGCAGTCCTTAATTAGCATAACAAAGGCTTCACTCTGACAGTCTGTGTGTCAGAGTGAAGTGTGTGGTCACACAGACATGACAGTATAACATTTACCAAACTCATTCCTAAAACTTTGAAAGAAATGCCTGATACCAAAAACCTGTAAATACAAGATATCCTGGTGAAACTCTTTCACCTCATGAAGAACTGGAATACATGCAGTCCTGCTCACTTTCTCCACTGACATTAACTAGTATATATTAGTGTGTGATTGCTGCACTGAGATCCTCAAAGCAGTTAGTACATATCAGTCAAGCTTTCACTAGTTCACATGATTTCAAATGAATATGGATGTGTTGTTTGATCATCACACATGTCAAAGTTTCATTAGGTCACATGGCTTTTGTCTACAAATTGCAAAATATACGCTCACACCACCTTCATAAGAACCCTTTACAGTTTTTAAAATTGAGTTTGACTTATGATTCTGGCTATTGTGGTACAACATGTGGGAAGTATATATTAATATCTAATAGTATACAAATGTGACAATAATCATATGTGTATAATAACAGTAGAAGTATGGCACACACAGACAGACAGAGACACAGACACACACTCCACTCCCTGCCTCCACCCCCCGCCCCGGATCATGTGACGTGTGAGGTTGTGTTGCTGCTGTAGTGTGAAATGACTCCTGCTGATTCTGTTAACATTAGTCATTAGTCAAACTGAGCTTGAAGTGCCTGTGCTGTCACCTAAGTACGTGGTCATTAATTAGCATAACAATGGCTTCACTCTGACAGACACAGGCCTGTGTGTGTTTGTGTGTGTGTGTTGTTTGATCATCGCACATGTCAAAGTTTCATTATGTCACATGGCTTACGTCTGCAACTTGAGCTGGGGGACAACGGCGGGAAGCCGAGGTCCCTCCCAACGCTGCTTGCAGCTTTAATTACCATGGCAACCGCTGTCACACACACACTCACAGAACATGATGTCTGTGCATGTCTACACCTTACATTCAGACATGACAGGGGCACAATCTCCATTTTAACCCTTTAGGTGCCAGAGTTTATTGAGCAAAATATTCCAATTTCATTTCAACATTTCAAAAGACTGTGGCTTGAAAGTGGTGACAGATAAAGGCATACTGTAAATGAGAAAACTATTCATCATGACCCAAAGTTAGTCACGGGAGTAAATTAACTCATCTAATTTGCATGTTGTTACGTCACTGGGCAGTGCCCATATTGGATTTCATACATATCAGTAAATCAACATATTTACGCAGTAGATTTCTTTTGTTTTGTGCTGTTTTTGTTGTCTGTTCCTCAAAATAAAGGAAGAGGACTCTGCTAGGAATAAATTGATTCATCTAATTTGCATATTGTGACATCACTTGTACATACCTACAGCTACAGAAAGCATTCAAACATCAAAACGTTCAGCTCTGTAAGGATTTTCTGATGTTTGTGGCAATATGTGTGATCTTTCTAAATAATTCGCTGGAGGCCGAAACGGGCGAGGTCCCGCCAAATGCTGCTTGCAGCTTTAATTATTATTAATATTCCATCAGTATAATTTGAAGGATGATACAGTGACATATGTCTACAAAAAGCAGCTTTAATAATCAACCAAAAGTCATTTATTCTGGGCTGATCATGGTCAGGGCTTCAACCGTAACCCTGGCAAACTCCATCACTTGGTGGTAAAGACTACAGGCCCTATCTCAGACCTAGCAAACAGCACAGCCCAACCTTCTCTGCCAGTTTTAGACTGATGCAGTTGCCACTTCCACAGCCAGCACCCAGGTTGTGTAAGTACTTGTGCCCATCTGTGCCCCAATGGGTGTGTAAGTCTTAAAATGAGGTGTGGTCAGATGCATTGTTGGCGTGTTGCTATTTTGAGGCAGCAGAAAGTGACTGATCCATTGAATGGTGCAGTATTTTCCAGCTATTTAAAGGTCACATTATTCATTATTCACATGCGGATGGGTTGCTGGTGGGTGAAATACATCATCAATGTGGAAAATATGAATGACTTTGTGTAAAATGTGAATGTAGCAGAGAGCAGAGCAGAGCCACTGGCTGACTTAATGCCCTTTGTTGAGCTTGACCTGGACTCTTCCTGATTGAACTTACGGTGAGCTTCATTTCAATCAGGAGAGACACGTTTTTATAGTGAAAGAATATTTATCAACATAAGAATGCAAAATGTGGGGGCGCTGGTGGCTTAGTGGCAGAGCAGTTCGACTCCAGCCTGTGGCCCTTTGCTGCATGTCACTCCCTCTCTCTCTCCCCCTTTCACGCTTGTCTGTCCTATCCATTAAAGGCTAAAAAGCCCCAAAAAATATCTTAAAAAAAAAAAAAGAATGCAAAATGTGAAAACTGTTTAGTGATTAGACCCTGTAGAGATGGTGTGATTTGAGGAGGGTGATGAATCCATAGTCGAATAGGGAACCCCCCCCCCAAAGAAGAGTAAGTAAGTAAAGTAAGTAATAAGTAAAGAGAAAATTACGGGGAGATGCGCAGCTAGAGAAACATGTGTAAAGCAAAACATGAAAGACTATGGAATGGATATGTGCATAGGTGCATAGTTAAGTATATGACCGAAATAAGCCCTGGATGAAATTAGTACAACTCTGATGAGAAATGTGTGGTAGGAATATGTCTGGGATGACAGCTAGGGCACCACAGACTGGTAGATGATGATAGATGCGAAATGAGTGTAAGGGTAAGCAGCAAGGAAACGTGTTAAGATCTAACCACCAAATAATATAAAAGCCAGAGATGAAGTTAGCTGTGACAACAGAAATGATGTGATATGCCAGAAAGGAAGGCTGTAAAGTGCATGGTTCCACAGATCATGTAATAAAAGGTCAAAGAGGACCAACTGAAATAAAAGGTCATAAGACCAAACACAAATTAAGGTCAGAAGATCAACTTAGATAAAATGTAAAAGGAAGACAAAGGTCTGGTGACCAAATGTAAATTAAAGTCAGCAATGTTCAGCATGACAGCAAAAGAAATTAAGGGTCTGATGACCAAACTGAAATAACCATGACCAGTGTGAGGTCCTAGTGACCTGGGCCTATATCTAGATCATAATAAAAGGTCAACGAAAACCAAACATAAATAAAAGGTCATAAGACTGAACAAAAACTAAAGTCACAAGACCAACTCAAATAAAATGGTGAAAGTAAAATAAGGTCCTGCGACCAAACAGGAATTAGAGTCATCATTGACAAACAGAAATTATGGTCAGATGACCGAAAAGAAATTACTGTGTATGAGCATGAGGTCCCACAGACCTTGGGTGAGACTGGGGTCCTAAAGACCATGTGTAGAACAGAACAAAAGGTCAGAAAGACCAACGACAATAAAAGGTCATAGACCAAACAGAAACTAAGGTCAGAAGACCAACTTAAGTAAAATGGTTAAAGTAAAATAAGGTCCGACGACCAAACAGAAATTAAGTCCGCATGACAAACAGAAATTAATAGTCGCACGACCAACAAAAATCAAGTGTTGCATGGGGTCCCAGGGACCACGTAGGAGCATTCAGTGGGTGGTCCCAGAAATCTTGGGTGTTGGTGCATATAGCATGAGGTCCCACAGACCATGATGGAGCATTGCAAGAGGTCCCGAAGACCATGAGTGTTAGAGCATACGGCATGAGGTCCCACAGACCATGACTGCGCATACAGCTTGAGGTCCCGAAGACCATGAGTGAGCAGCATGATAAATGCAAGCAAGGTAACAAAAAGAACTAATCTATAGAATTATGTTAATTTATGACCAACTTGAACAAACCAGTACAGCAGAATAGGTCCCAAGACCAGCGGATAATAAATCAGCAAGACAGAAATTGTGATAAGATAACCAAGAGGACATAATCATGGATGATGTACGATAGTGGATTATAAAGTGATAAAGGTGAGGAATCGGCAGACAAGCCGGAGTTAGTGCATGCAGCATGTAGTTAGAGGACCATGGATGACTGTGCATATGGCATGAGATCATGTAACAAATGACAGCAAGCCAAATTAAATCGAGGCAGACAGAATTAGAATAAATATTAATGAGTGCAAGGAAAAGAGGTCTGAACAGCAAGTGTACATAGCACAAATAGCAATGTGACAACCAAAGAGAAATGGCAAATGACTGAAGCACGACTGTGACTACATCAGATATGAAGGTGTGCAAAAGGACAAACTGTGAGAACTATGAGACTTGATAGAGAGGTAGCAGATGAAAAGACCACAAAAGACCACTGCCAGCTATATGAATGACTTAGCAAGAAATAAGGGCACAGACACTTGATTCATGAAACAGTGATAACATAGGGCCATACCTGCCTCGCCCTAAAAACCCACAGTGGGTACTTTGCTAATCCGGTAATAGTAGAAAAATTCTGCCCTGGCAATTATTGTGACAGTTGAGATTTATGATGATTGAGAAAGGGTCACCAACGGCCAAAACAGCTTGAAAAGGGTCAGATGGCTGTGCTACTGGTTTATTTGGTAGGAATGACTATGTTAAATGCTTCTGTTGGCCCTGGCTTCATATGATTGAAGAGAGTCCACTAGCCGCCAGGCTAATTTATACAATTTAGAATGCCATAGGCTTGTGCTTAAACATTAGCATGTAGTATTTGTAGGGAAAATGTGTCCAGCAGAAGACAAGTGTATTGTCTGCGAATGCTGTAAGTTATAGTAAAGCCAATGTGTACTTGTGTTTGAAATTGCTTCTATTAAGCCATGTTTAATGTGTTTTAGGTGTGTTTTGAATGAACTAAACTTAACAGCACTCCATAAAACCCTGCTGCTGACTCGTGTTTTTGAGGAGCAACATTGTGCAGCTGTATGTTTCCAAATGGGAATGAGATCCCTGTCTCTGCATTTTATTTTGATTAGTCTGTTTTTTTTTCTTTAAAAAAAAAAACAAAAAAACGTCGCTATATGCGAATGGAACATCTGTGGCGCAGTGATGCCATTCACATACGAGAGGGCAACAACACAGCCATCTCGTTGCATGCCTTTAATGTGCCTTAGATCGGGAAATAGTCAGGCTGATTAGAGGCTGCCCTACAGATTATACATGACGCGGACTGACGCCAGAATTCCACTGGATGCGTGTGCGTTGCGGAATGGCAATGCTCTTTATCTGCTGCATGCTCTGCCGTCCGTCAACACCCGCCGGGTGCATTTGCTGTGCGGTGCAGAAGCGGAAATATGATCCGCCGTGAACACTGTGTATTTTATTTTGAAAATTAACCGGATGATTGTTTCTGTGCACAACTTCCTGCCCCGCACAATCTGCTCTGTGCTGAATTGCTGCGTTGTGCTCCGGCATCCGGCAAAAAAAGAAGTCCTACGTATCTGTTGCAGAGGGCTCCGAACGCAGCACAGTCGCAGCCGGTGGAAGTTCACGCATTGCCTAGAATTGAAACGTATCAGCTCTGCTGCTGACGCAGACGCAACCAACATGCATCTGGTGGAATTTGGGGGTGAGGCATGTTCAAGGCACTGAGTCATGGATGACATCATAGAGTTAGTGAATCTGTGATGGATTTAATTGTAAAAAGACGGCTCAAAATACATTTAAGTGATTACTACAGGGAACCGTGATTACTGGAACCGAGCGGTGTGTCAGCGTGAAAACATGACAATTGTAAAACAGCGCAAGGGTTGAGAAATCAGCCCAGCGCGCCACCAGGACAGAGCTGCCGTCACAAGGACCTCTTCAAACACTGGTGTAGAATAAGCCCCAGCCATCATAACCACGATGTGCCTGCATCTGGTCCCGCACCACTACTTCCTGTTTGCATGTGGTTAGTCATTAATGGGGGCTGACTGATTTAATTAATTAAATTAATTTAATTTTATATACTTTATTAATCCCCCTGAGGGGAAATTCAATTTTTTCACTCTTTTGTCATTAACACACAGGTCCGAAAGACACACATGCACAAAACAGGACCTATACATCAGAGTGAGGGGGCTGCCTTGGTCAGGCGCCCCGAGCGGCTGGGGGGTCCGGTGCCTTGCTCAAGGGCCACTCGGCAGTGCCCAGGAGGTGAACTGGCACCTCTCCAGCTGCCAGTCCATGCTCCATATTTGGTCCGGACGGGGACTTGAACAGGCGACCCTCTGGTTCCCAACCCAAGTCCCTATGGATTGAGCTATTGCCACTCCAGTATGTAAAGTATGTAACCCTAACCCTAACCCTTTTTTATTTATTTTATTTATTATAATAGTTATTACTATTACCTTTTTTGCAATAATGTCAGAATGTCTTTAATTATTGTTTACATGATCACATTTCTTAGTGTGCATGTTAATTAAGCATGTGGAGGGAGCCCAAGACGTGTCAATGGCTGCTTCTGTATTACTGTGCATATAATAAATGATGGCAGATGGAGATAGGATGACACTGAAATAGAGGCTGTAAGACTTATCCTTTGGGTAATATGAAGTCAAGCAGAGAGAACTCACCGAGAAATTCCTCCGATGCCATGTGAGATATACAGGCCCTGCTGCAAGGGGATTATGGGAGTACAGCAGGTAGAATAAGAAATAAGATGACACAAAATGAAAGGAAAACGTGTCGATTTTTTTATTATTTTTTCAAATTGCTTATTGTTGATGTTATTTTTTTTCATTACTCGTCAAAACCTGTCTCAAAGCCTCTTGCACTCCACCCCCATTTTGTAGCAAAAACGCCTATAATGGCATACCCAAATTAAAATGACTGTAGCCTCTGAACCGCTCTGACTACATGCATGCATGAGGTCTTGCCAGAAAGCAAACTCTCTCAAGTTTCTTGTGAAAGTTTCATGTGAAACATGATACAGAGACAGAGTAATGGGCCTCTGAAGTCAGTAAGAAGTTGAAGATTTTGCCTAAAATGAAATAAAAAAATGATTTTCAGGATGAATAACTGTGGCTTCATCTGAGCAGGTAAATGACACATTGAATTTAAAATCCTACTGTTAACTTATAAAGCTCTAAATGGTCAAGCTCCATCATATCTTAGAGAGCTCATAGTGTCATATTATCCCACCAGAACACTGCGCTCTGGGAACGCAGGGTTACTCGTGGTCCCTAAAGTCTCCAAAAGTAAATCAGGAGCCAGAGCCTTCAGCTATCAGGCTCCTCTCCTGTGGAATCATCTTCCTGTTACGGTCCGGGAGGCAGACACCATCTCCACATTTAAGACTAGACTTAAGACTTTCCTCTTTGATAAAGCTTATAGTTAGGGCTGGCTCAGGCTTGCCCTGTACCAGCCCCTAGTTAGGCTGACTTAGGCCTAGTCTGCCAGAGGACCCCCCTATAATAAACCGGGCCCCTTCTCTCCTTCTCTCCTTCTCTCTCTCTCTCGTATTCTATTACTGCATCTTCCTAACTCGGCCATTCTGGATGTCACTAACTCGGCTTCTTCTCCGGAGCCTTTGTGCTCCATTGTCTCTCAGATTAACTCGTATTGCAACGGTGCCTGGACAGCGTGACGTGTGTGGTTGTGCTGCTGCCGTGGTCCTGCCAGATGCCTCCTGCTGCTGCTGCCATCATTAGTCATTAGTCATACTTCTACTGTTATTATACACATATGACTATTGTCACAAATGTATACTGCCAGATATTAATACATACTTTCAACATATTGTACCACAGTAGCCAGAACTATAACTATAATATTATTACTTTCAACAATGTTGTTGTAAGCTACTGTCATTACCTGCATCTCTCTCTCTCTCTCTCTCTCTGTGTCTCATTGTGTCATGTGGATTACTGTTAATTTGTTATGCTGATCTGTTCTGTACGACATCTATTGCACGTCTGTCCGTCCTGGAAGAGGGATCCCTCCTCAGTTGCTCTTCCTGAGGTTTCTACCGTTTTTTTCCCCCGTTAAAGGGGTTTTTTGGGGGGAGTTTTTCCTTATCCACTGCGAGGGTCATATGGACAGAGGGATGTCGTATGCTGTAAAGCCCTATGAGGCAAATTGTGATTTGTGATATTGGGCTTTATAAATAAAATTGATTGATTGATTGATTGATTGATTGACTGTGGGGCTGTAGGCACACTATCAATGAACATTTGTTTCAAGTTTGAATAAAATTGCTCCAAGTATGACCATTCTACAGTGTTTTTTCCATGGAAAGATCCAGGCGGAGCTCCAAATGACAAAGCGCTCACTCCACTTCAAAACAGTACTATCAGTGATCAAACAACACTCAGCCAGCTTCAAACATCGTACCTTATTGAAATCAGGCGTGATTATGATAGCTGGTGTTGTTTATGACAGAAACACCATAAAATATCACCAAATAAAGCCATATGAAATGTGAAAGTTGAGATCCTACTTTCTAGGCGGTATATCTCAGCCAAAAATAGTGGTAGGACTGAGATCTCACCTTTTATAAACCAGCTATGTGTCCACTGACTGCTCGGCATGAAATCGCAAGTAATCCTTTAACTGTTCCCCTCGAAAAACGGCATGACATGGCTTGTCACCACTCATCGTGATTTTGGACTTCATGTATTTAGGCTGCTCTGTTGCGAAAACCATAAGGAATAAAAGAAAAACAATGATGGATTCAGGAAGCCGAGAGCTCTCTGAATCCGGTGATACCAAGCATCACATGGTTTGATGACCTAGTGCGCCTGTGAGATCCCATTTAACAGAGGAGGGAGGGAGAGCGGACCCCGGCGTTAAAGAGGCTAGGAAAGGCAAGGCAAATTTATTTATAGCACATTTCAGACCCAGAGGGCAACCAAAAGTTCTTCACGGATTCAGTCCGACAAGTTCATTGTAGACTAATCACAGAGCAATCTAGGCACCCCATGTACAGAGGCATTGCCTCACTGCAGCGGCCGTGGTTTCGGTTCCAGCTTGCGGCCCTTTGCTGGGTGTCAGTTGAATGTGAACTCTGTTCTTTCTGCTTTAACTATACACATATCAGTTATTGCCCACGTTATATTATTTATTGATACATTTATCTTTAACCCTTTTTTTTATTTTCAATATACATTTTTTTTTTCATATGAAACATTCATTTTATAACTTATCCATAGAGGCTTGCTGATACACTATAACTCAGCGAATGTAAGATATAAATCAAGAGCAGATTTAAGAATTGCCACCTGATGAACAGCTGACATGCATGTAAACTACACTGAATTTTCCTAAAAGTAGAGAAAGGTGAGTTATTTATTTATTTATTTATACTTTATTAATCCCCGAGGGGAAATTCAATTTTTCACTCTGTTGTCAATTACACACACATTCCGAACACACACACATGCACAAACTGGACCTATACATGCACTAAGTGGAGAGATGTCAGAGTGGGCTGCCCATGACAGGCGCTCTGAGCGGTTGGGGGGTTCAGTGCCTTGCTCAGGGGCACCTCAGCAGTGCCCAGGAGGTGAACTGGCACCTCTCCAGCTACCAGTCCACGCTCCATATTTTTGGACCAGACGGGGACTTGAACAGGCGACCCTCCGGTTCCCAACCCAAGTCCCTATGGACTGAGCTACTGCTGCCCAAGGTAATATGTGTATGTAAATGTGTGCGTTTTTAATTGTTTGTACTAGATAATAGTATATTCTAAGGCTGTCACCTATAAATCCCTGTGGAGGGGGGCGTGATTAGCAGTTGGCTGCAAGAGAGAGAGAGGTGTGGGGGGGATGGCTCAGGAGAGTAGTGGCAGATGAGATGATAGGGACAGCTGCTGCTGATTAATTGGACTGCTCTTTCTCCTCTTTCTTATGCAGTAGTGTGCTGGTCCTGGAGAGAGACGTCTGCTCTCTACAGAGAGGGAACTTCTGCCTGTGTGTGTTGTATGAAAGAGCACAAGCTGCAGGAGCTGGGCAGCTGCGAGCACACGTGTTTATTATTTATTGTATTGATTATTGTTCGGAGCAGACAAACAGGAATAAAAGTCTGTAAACCTGACTGAGGATCTGTGTGTTTTTTCTGGGGCAAACCCACAAATGTAGCGAGATGGCTGCACTGGCGCCCAACATATCCCAGCACGGATGATGACGGATCCACAGCACATTCAGCCGGTGATGGCGTTGGCACAAATGCTGGGGGAAATTGCAGCGATGCACTGGGAACAATGCACAGTATTTGGAGGTACTCCATGCCCAGACAGAGGCAGACACAACTGCTGGAGGGGCTGCTTTCCCGGCCAGGGGCCGCCTCGCCTTCCCTTCCATCTCCCTCACTCCCTGGTGTCACTCTTGTTGGGAATCAACATATATTTACCTCACTCGGTGGCACCAAATATGTTGGGGTCAATACACTAGGTTTCACATGGAGGCACCAAATATGTTGGGATTTAATTGGCTATCAAAAATAATAATTATTATTAATAACTAATAATTACGTTAAATAATGTGACTTAATTAACATTAAATCGCTAAACTATTAATTTGGAGTTTGATTAATAATTAAATCAATGACAACAACCAAAATTAACAGTAATGCCTGAAGGATTTCGGAGTTCTTGACACAGCAGAGGCTGACTATTCATTCATTCTTGTGCAACATTAAACAGACAGCCGGTATGATTCCAAAGAATTATATTTATTCACAAATTAGCAGAGCAAACCAAAACACACAAATTCTAACTAACTATATACAAGCTTGGTGTGTATATATGTGTGTGTGTGTGTGTGAGAGAGAGAGAGAGAGAGAGAGAAAAGAGAAAGACAGAGGTGGGTGTCATGGTCAAGGAGCCATTTGGCCTACAAAACAAAATGGCTGACAACAGAGAACTGCCAAAATGGCCGAATCAAGGCTGCTTCAGTTTTGGGAGAGGTGTTTGTCTGACCATGTGGTCAGGACAAAGACAAAGGAAAAGAAGCGGGAACTTAAAGATGCCTGTTTGGGGTAGCTCTGTTTAAAGCCTATTTGTTAATGAGTCTATGTCAATGTGACGTGTGTTGCAAACGGTCTTGATTAGTGCAGAGATTGTTTAGTTGCATGCAAGCATCTGTTTGTGAACAGTATTAGAAAACTAAACACTTTGCTTTGGCGAAGCCAACTAATCAATGACCTGACTGCAGTCTATCACAACAATACTCAGTAAACAGCATTAAATCACATACAACAAGTTAAACAGTCTTGATAGCCTGTAAAGCTGTGATAAGCTATGCCCAGTTGTTACATTACCGATCCTTGAATGGATGGAAGAAAGAGTCACTTGGTGGTGTGCTGCACTGTTAGCTGGCAGAAGAAGGCTGGGAGGATGGTCCCAGGTGCAGTCTTGGTTGAGTCCTTTGTTCTAAAGGTTCTGATCCGAGGAAGCTGATCGCTCAGGGTCCTTGCAGAGTTAGACACTGGGTGCTAACTCACTTACTTCCTTGTTGCTGGAAAGCTAGTTGCAATGGCCTTGTGTTTGCAACAGAGTCTGTGATCAGTTGCCCTCCCTTTAGTGGTTTGGGCCTCTGGAGCAGGGGTTTGAGCCTCTGCTGTTCCGGACCCAGCTGGAAAGAGGTGTTAGCTGTTCAACAGCTGGAGCAAGAAGAGGAAGTTCTGTGGAAGGGAGCAGATCTTGTACAGATGCCTGTGATGTCACAGAGTCACATGTCACTATAAAAGGTCTTGTCCAATCAAGTTTTGGGACTTGAATCTCACTGAGGTGTGAGGTGAGATCTCCTGTGGAGATGGGTGTAGCATAGCCCTCTTTGTTTGAAGACAAAGAGCATGCAGAGGAAAAAGCCTTTAAATTGTCCCCTGATGATTTTACCAAATGATAAATCATCTGTGGTCCTGTGAATCCCAACACTCTGCATAAGATGACGGCGGCGGACAACCCCCAGGCCTTCCTGGACATGTTCGAGGTGACGGCGGTGGCGTGTGGCTGGCCGGCTGCAGAGTGGGCCGTGCACTTGATCCCCTTGCTGTCTGGGGAGGCACAGACTGCGGCACCTGCTGGCCTCCTTGTGGGGGAGGTTCCACGACATGAGGAAAGTTGTCCTTGACCGGATGGGCTACAGGTGCGAGGATCACCAACGTTGGTTCAGGTCCGCTAAGCTGGGACCTGCAGACCGCCCCTTCGCCTATGCTCAGCAGCTGAGGGATGTGGCAACCAGGTGGCTGCAGCTGGGGGAGTCTATGAGTGAGGGGCGGATTCTGGAGCAGGTCGTGCTCCGTTATCCTTGCGGAGAATCATTTTGCCATCCATCCCAGGGGCCAGGCATCTGAGGGTCGACCCTCACCATCCTCCCGGCCAATTCCGGCACTTTGCCAGAGATCCTCACCCCTGCCCACCCCATAGCACTATACCCCTGCTATGCCCTCTCCTCCTCCTCGCACTAATTCTCCCTCTGTTCTCTCCCCTCCTCAGGGTCCAGCCACTACAGCCACTGCTCTCAACTCACAGAGGAATCCTCAGGCATCGGGGCAGGTGTGTTGGCGGTGTGGCCAACCTGGTCACTTCTGCAACAAGCTCCTGCTCATGGAGGTTGGCCAAGTGGTTCGGGATGCAGGCCCACCAACACCCTCCCCCGGTCCAGGAGGGACATACAGCATTCTGGTAAGGATTCAAGAGGGTGTACACCAAGCGATGGTGGATTCAGGCTATATGCAGTCTATAATCCATCAGAACCTGATTCGTCCCGGGGCTTTGCTGGAGGCATCATGGGTGGACATTAGGTGTGTGGATGGGGATATCCACAGATACCCTGTAGTGCCTGTGGAAATTTAACACAAGGGCAAAAAGCATAGTGTTTAGGCTGCGGTTGGCTCCTGCCTGATGCACCCCTTGATTTTGGGCACTGATTGGCCTGGGTTTAATAGGTTAGTGGGGCAATGTGTGGGGGTGTGTTCACGACCGGTAGGGACATGGGATATGTGTGTGGGAAATGGTTTACCGTTGGTGTGCATCTTGCCTTTGCGCCCCTTACCACTCATTGAGGTTCCATTTGAGCATATTGGGATGGACCTCATCGGGCCATTTCACCGGAGTGCACATGGATATCGCTTTGTGTTAGTCTTGGTGGATTATGCAACGCAATATCCAGAAGCAGTGCCCAGGCGCTGTTTCAGGTCATCTCCCGAGCTGGGATCCCAAGGGAGATCCTAACTGACCAGGACACCTCATTTATGTCACGCACACTAAGGGAACTGTACGGATTATTGGGTATCAAGTCAATTCCGACTAGTGTGTACCACCCTCAGACTAATCTCTCAAGACAGATTCTGCAATCTACATTGTAGAATCTGTCAGCAGTCCTGTGTGAAAGACGACTAGAGAGTGGGGAGGGCGGGGCTTTGAGTTTAAACGATGCTGCGCTTTAGCCAATCACAATGGAGGGGGCGCGGCTGAGACGTGCAGGTGTCCCCAGGAAATGTGTACCTACAGAAACAGCAAGCTCCGCGTCCATAGTGACTGCTCCAGTAATGCCGTCTCGTCAACGTGAAAAAAAATATTTTTTCCAGCGGATGTCTGAGTTACAACATGATTGAGCTAACTGGAGTAGTTTCATGTCATATCCGGCAACGGGAGGCTTTTAACAGATGACGTCCTGATGTTAGCTTTGCTAACTGTCCCTGTCAGCTGCAGCCACTGATGCTTTCTAGACATTGTGATTTCCCATAACTGAATAAATACCACACATAGCAACACAAAACTGCTTTGCTAGCTCAATCATGTTATAACTAAGATATTCGCTGCAAAAAAATATTTTATTCATGGACCGTTTATTGAGTTATTACCTTATTTTTATAGTCTATGGTTATAGACAACGCTAACGGCGAACGTTAACAGCTAACGGTTAGCCCAGCTAATCTACGATAACCATATTAATTACATGCACACAGAAATAGTAACGTTTGTTCAGTCATTGCATTTATAGACTTAACAAACATCAAATTAGTCTACACGGTGATATAGTGACATGAAAAATGTGATATATAGCTAAACTCTGCTGGTTTTCTACCCGAAGTATTTGTAAACAACACAGCGATTCCCTGGGGGCACCGCCGGAAGTGAAGTGCATGAGGCCTCTGCACTTCCGGTTAGTCGGAAAATTCCGGGCTGTGCCTCCAGAGGTAAAGGAAGAAATTTTTTTTTTTTTTTTGGACCAACAGCCTTGTCGAGCGTCTGAACAAAACCTTGAAGTCCATGGTCCATAAGTTTGTACAGGATGATGTCCGCAATTGGGATAGGTGGCTAGATCCTCTGTTGTTTGCAGTGCGGGAGGTAGCCCAGGCTTCCACGGGATTTTCTCCCTTTGAGCTGCTATTTGGCAGAAAACCATATGGTGTTCTGGACTTGGTAAAAGAAAGCTGGGAGGAAGGTCCAAGCCTGAGCAGAAATGAAGTTCAATACGTCCTGGACCTTAGAGCAAAACTCCACACACTCAGGGAGTTATCACGGCAGAATTTGCTCAGGGCCCAGTGTGGGAATTATTAAGGAATCTTTATTGGGGGGCAATTGTGAGGGTCTTAAGGACAGAGGGATGTCGTATACTGTAAAGCCCTGTGAGGCAAATTGTGATTTGTGATATTGGGCTTTATAAATAAAATTGATTGATTGATTGATTGAATTCTCCACACAAAGCTCTGGTTTGGTATAAAGGTCTATAGAGACTGAAGACTGGGAGAGAACTCTGCTCTTCTCTTCATGCTGATTGTATCAAAGAAACTTGATTCCTCACACCGAGTCCATCACTTCTTCAGAGAGGAGGATTTCCCTCACATTTGGCGACGAGGATGGGATGGACCTTCTGCTGATCGATGTCTGTGCCTTGACTGAGGGTTAAACTGCCGGCACGAGACTCAGGGAAAGTTCCGCTCTGACAAACAGAGGACAGGATCCCACCTGAAATCAGGAACTGGTGGCGGACAGCGGACGCTCCATCTACTTTTAAAAAGTGAGTACGATGTTATGAATAATTTTTCTCTGTAGTTATTTATTTTGTAGTAATGTACCAGTTTCCATGTAAATCCTAAAGAGGTTGGTGTTGGAAACGAATTGTCACGTAATTCCAGACAAGCAGTAGTGAAACTCAGTTCATGAGGGTATGTGCGTAGGCCTATATCCATGTTATTCCCTTTGTGAGAGTGAAGCTCGTTGGCATATAAATCCTTTGTGGTACATTCTTGGAACCTATCAGCTGTATTCGGCGTCTGACTTCTGGCAGACGGCGATACAGCCTCTGGGGGCAGAGCCTCAATTTTTTGGCATTCCGGTTTGATTTGGGCGAAGGAGGCAAATTTCCGTTTTCGACTTCCGTTTATATACAAGTAAATATGCTGAACCATTGCGATAGATTCAGAGTTTGCAGTGACGCCAATTATGTTCCGCCTCAGTTCACCACACGGACCGTTTAACCTGACAACAACTGCAGCTGGCTCAAACATGATTGGTCAAAATAACGTGGACTACAAACAGCCTACAACCGAAAACCAGGGCTCTTCCACTCTTCTTCCAGGGGCAAGATCTCCAGGGTTTGCCCACAGACTCTACGTTCACTGAATGTAGAGTCTGTATACAGAAACTATTTGTGGTATTATAGACCAGTTCTATGTAATTCTGGAAAAAAGGTTTTTTAGAACTGACTTGGGGAAAGCAAAACAAATAAAAAGAAAAAAAAGTTTGAAAGAGGGTGGAGGAGTTCTAGATAATCCTCATAGAAGTAAGTATTTGTGGCAGAACAAATCCTGGAATAGTATATGATTATATAATCAGTATATAGAGTACATCATAGTGCCCCATAATAAAATGGGTGAATGTATGAATTAATGAAACAATTATATATATAAACTTTGTGGTGGCTCATTCAGTGTTTAGTATACATACTTGTGTACTACAGGGGTGTGTTGCTCGGGATGAATGTTTTGTACAAACCACCTGGCTGAATGAGTTGCTCAAGGGTAGTGTATGCTTGATAAGATCCGACCATACGTGTATGGGAAGATCAGTATGATTGTGAATTGTGTGTGAATGATAAGCCCATTGGAGGTGTAAGCACATCTGTCCTGGTGAGTCAGTTCAAACACAAAGCGGGGAAACTAAAATCTTTACCTGACCGACTCTGAGGTCCTGCTAAATTAATGGTACATAAATGGGGAAAAAATGTGTTTGAGGATGTTCCACTTGGCACCATATCACCCAGGAGAGGTTCCAATAATGGGTACATAGACTACAGATTGTTTAGGAAGGTGCAGAGTATTGTTAGAGGAAAATGAGAGGGGAAAGAAATTAGGGAAGAAGAAGAAGAAGAAGAAGAAGAAGAAGAAGAAGAAGAAGAAGGATAAATTGGCAAACTTTCCTAAAGTTCCTAAAGAGTAGCTGAAGTGAGGGAAGCTAAATCCTTGGCAGGTTTAATGTTAAAGCAAGAAATGAAAGACAAGAGTAAGTGTTAAAGGAAGGAAAAACAGAAACGCAGGGAAAGAGGTAGGGCTCTACCTCCGCCATATGCTGTCTCCACTGCTGCAGCCCCTCCTTCTCAAAAGGTACATGGCCTTGATGCTGAGCAACTTGAAAAACACTCTGAAAGGGAGGGGGAAGAGGCATAATTTTACCCTGATCTTTCCTGCTCTCAATCTGACCCCCAAGGAAGCAAAACCTAACCTTACTCCTTCCAGAAAGTCTGTTTCTCCACTAGCACCATCTTTCGACAATTGGTTGTGGAGCCAAGGGGACAAAGGGGATGTTCACCAAATGCCCATAACGGTCTTTCCCAACCCCCAGCCTTGACCAACAGGGGACCAGGCACACAGCCACTGGGATCCAGAGTGCTTGTGTACACGCCATGACAGCCAGATCAGCTGAAGAGGTTGCAGAGGAGCTGCCTGATCCACAAAAGACTGGAGGTGAGAAATGGGTCACAGCCATGCAACAATTATTGGCCATGTATAATCCAACCCTGCAGGAAGTGGAGGCTGTCTGTCCCAGATGTTTCAAGCTCTGATGGGCCAACATTTGACCTGCCAACTGGTCCATCAGCCCAGCAGTTGGATCAAAGGATTTCACCACGATGATGGACTGGTTGTTTGAAGCAGTGCACACCAAGAAACGTACAGCAGCACTGATGGCCACAAGTTGAGGTGCTACAGATGTGAAAGCTTTGGGCATATTTCACGTGATTGTGCCACTTGTTGGACTGAGAAACATGAAGGACAAGCTAAGGGGTACTCCTGGCCATATTCACCACCTCAGGGTCTCTCTGTTAATTCTCCAGGATTACCATTGATGCAGCCATAGGAAACAGTGGAGGCAGGTCAGAGCATAGAGCAGCACACAGACACAGACACACAGACACACACACAGACACACACACACACACATCGACACACACACACACACACACACACACACACACACACACACACACACACACACAATTTATTTATGGGGTGGCAGTAGCTCAGTCTATAGGGACTTGGGTTGGGAACCAGAGGGTCGCCAGTTCAAGTCCATGTCCGGACCAAAATATGGAGCATGGACTGGTAGCTGGAGAGGTGCCAGTTCACCTCCTGGGCACTGCTGAGGTGCCCCTGAGCAAGACACTGAGTGAAAAATTGAATTTCCCCTCAGGGATTAATAAAGTATATAAAATTAAAAAAAATGTATTGACTGATGAAGGGGAGGCATTGATATCAACAGTGCCTGATAACTTGTGTGCTGGAAGCAAGTTTGATTTTGGGAATATACAGGGGACAACTCTGGTTAAAGCGGATAATGTCTTTTACATGGTCTAACAGTTGAATTTAGCTGAACAATAACAGAGGTTATTCAAGGCATTGCTCCTGTCATTCAGTCACTCATAAATCAAGGTGCCATTGTGGAATGTCCTAATCAGTGTTGGGTGTAATGCCGCCAAAAATGGCTTTTTTCAGTAACGAGTAGTGTAAGGCACTACTGTCCCTAAATGCAGCAATCACATTACAGTTACTAATCAAACACTTAAGTTGTTACTTGCGTTACATAAATTCATCATTAGATCTTCCCCTTACTTAAGAGTTAGTGACGACGAGCCTCAGGCTGTTGCCAACCGGTCGTCCTCTGTGTCCAGCCAGTGTTGTGCCATATTAAGCACGCCTGCCGTGAAAAGTACTCCTGGTTGCGGGGTGCTTTTCACAGCAGGCATGCTTAATACGGCACAACATCTGTCAGCGGCGAACACAGATGCGGGGACGAGCCAGAGGATAGGAGAGTTTCTGCCGCAAACAAGCACCGAGACCTGGAGAGATGTGATTACCGTCATCGCTTCAGTCATTGCTACAGTTATGCTCATGGAAAAAAACATATGCTTTTATACAAGTGAGGAGGCACAGTGAATGAAGTGGGGGGCACTGCCCTGG